>NW_023642248.1:0-9960 GCF_015228065.2 Penaeus monodon | reverse complement strand
CATTTTTTTTAAAAACAAAGCTCTTTCTTGCATTTTCCGGGGGTTTTTTTTTTTTTTTTTTTTTTTTTTTTTTTTTTTTTTTTTTTTTTTTTTTTTTCATTAAAAAAAAAAAAAAAAAAAAAAAAAAATTTTTTTTTTTTTTTTTTTTTTTTTTTTTAAAAAAAACAATTTTTTTTTTTTTTTTTTTTTTATTTTTCTTTTTTTTTTTTTTTTTTGCAAAGACCCTGTTAACTTAAATTATGTTCCAACCCAATTATTTCCCGCAAAACAAAAAAAAAAAAAAAAAAAAACAAAAAAAAACGATAAAAAATTATTTATTATTATTTAGTATTTAAGGATTTCTTGTGTCAACGTTGGGATATCACGTAATATATGCAAAATTTATTAGAAAAAAAACACGAATTTGCCTTTTTGCTCTAAGCTAACGTAGTCCTAAAAACCTACAACGTAAACACACTAATACATACTGTGATATGGAAAATGAATAATAATAATAATAATAGTAAAATAATGATAATGATAAAATAAAAAAAATATATAAGATAATAAAAAATTATAATAATAATAATAATTAAAAAAAAAAAAAAAAAAAAAAAAAAAAAAAAAAAAAAAAAAAAAAATATATATATATATATATATATATATATATATATATATATATATATATAAAACGATAAACCACAGTTACACACTCCGCATTTTCCCTTCCCCTTGACCTTAACATAATTAGATAAAAAAAAAAAAAATCCCCCCCCCCACTTTTATATACCTTCTCCGCGGGGTTGCCAGATGTACAAAAAATGGCGCATTTCCAACACTCTCCCGCCTTTACCTACGAGAGTCCCCAAGGGGGGGGTAGGGGAGGGGAGGGGAGGAGGGGGGGGGAGGGGGGGGGGGCAGAGGGGGTGATTCAGATGACCTTAATTCTCAGCTTCCCTTCCCTATTCTTCCCCCTCTTTCTCTCTTTCTTGATTAATTTTTTTTTTTCTTGTTTTATCTTTCTCTTCTTTCGTTCTTTTGTGTGTTCTTTGTCTTCTTCTCCCCTCTCTTCTATCTATCTATCTATCTTTCTTTCTTCTCTCTTTTTCCTTTTCTTTCTTCTTCCCTCCTCTCTCTCTCTCTCTCCTCTCCCCTCCCTCCCCCACCCCTTCCTCTCCCCCCCCTTTTCCTTCCCTCCCCCCCCCCCCCCCCCCACCCCCCACCCCCCCCCCAACCCCCACCCCCCCCTACCCCTCCCCCCCACCTCCCCCCCTCCCTCTTCCCCCAAAAATCCCAAAATTTTTTTTTTTTTTTTTTACTTTCTTTTCGAATCTTTTAATCGTACCCAACTACCCGCGAGATGGACGGCGTGATTGCAATGTGCTCGTGCAGGTGGACCGACGCCAAATAAATTCCTCTTTCGTCTGTAAAGGTTTTGATTTCAATTCCCGGGTTCTGTTAAGTCTTCTTTTTTTTTTCTTTGTTTTTTTTTTCTTTTTCTATTGTTTTTTCTTTTCTTTTCTTTTCTTTTCTTTTGTTTTCTTTTCTTTCTTTTCGTTTTTTCTTTTTTTTGTTTTATTCTTTTTATTCCTATTCTTTTCTTTCTTTCTCTTCTTTCATTTCTTTTCTCTTTTTTTTTTTGCTATTTCTATGTTCATGTAGATATATTTGTTCTATTTATAATGAATTTTATTTTTGAAAAATTTTTTTACATTAGATTAAGCATTAGAATTGAAAAATATTTTTTTTTTTAAAAAAAAAAGTAAAAAAAAAATCTGAAGGGATACCAGCATAAAGTAAAATCAAAAAGGACACCAAGCCTAAAAAAATAATAATATGCTTAAAGTAAATTTATATGAACGATATCAGTGAAATAAACGTATGGAAACTGTTTTTTTTTTTTTAAATAAGAAGAGTAGAGAAGAAAAGAAAAGAGGAAACAAGTGAAAAATAAGATAGAAACGACACTTTATTTTCTCTCTCTGTGTGGCGCCCCAAAAGTTGGAAAACGTTTCCTATTTTTTTGTGTGGATAAATTTAGCGCCATTTTTCTTTTGCTTCTTTTCACCTTCCATTTGTTATTTTAATCCTTTTTCTTTCCGTCTTTTGTCTTTCTCCTCTTCCTTCGTTTCTTTTTCTGTACTTTTTTTTTTTATTTTCATGCTTTCTTTTTTTTCTACTCATGTCCTTTCATCTTCTGGTCTTTTTCCTCCCCTCCTACTCTTATTTTTCTTCTTCCTCTGCTTCTTCTTCTTATTATTATTATTATTACTTCTACTCTTTTTTTCTTCTTCTTCTTCTTTTTTTTTTCTCCCCTTTCCCCTTCTTTTTTTTTCTTCCTCTTCTTCTTCTTCTCCCTTTTTCTCCCTTTTTCTTTTCTTCTTCTTCTTCTCCTTCTTCTTCTTTTTCTTCTTCTTCTTCTTCGCCATCATCTCATCATCTCCTTTTTTCTCTTTCTCCTTTCTTCATTTTCTCCAGTTCTCCCTCCTAAATCTCCATCACTCACTCCACCTACACTCGCATTTTTTTCCTCCTCCTCCCTCCTCCCCTCCTCCTCCTCCTTCCTTCTTCTTCTCTTCTTCTTCTTTCTTTTCCCCCTTTTCTTCTCCTTCTTCTTTTTCTTCCCTTCTCCTTCTCTTCTCTTCTCCCCTTCCCTTTTTTTCTCCTCTCTTTTTCCCTCTCCTTCTCCTTCTCCTTTTCCCCTCTTTCTCCTTCTCTTTCTCCTTCTCCTCCTGCCCTCTCCTTTCCTTCCCCTTCTCTCTTCCTCTCTCTTTCTCCTCCTCCTCCTCCTCCACCTCCACCTCCACCACCCCCACCCTCCACCTCCCCCTCCCTCCAAACCCCCCCCACCTCCACCTCACCTCCCCCCACCTCCTCCTCCACCTCCACTTCCAACCACCTCCTCCTCCACCTCCACCTCCACTCCTCCTCCACCTTCACTCCACCTCCACCCCCAACTCCACCTCACCCCACCCCCACCCCACCTCCACCTCCACCCCCCCTCACCTCCACTCCCAACCTCCTCCTTTTCTTCATCTACCGCCTTCCTTTCCTTCTCTGCGTTTATTCCGTCTCTCTTCGGGTGGCACATGCTTAAATCCAGCGACCGAGTATTCCAAGGCCGAAGTACAAATTGTTCTTTTTTC
Organism: Penaeus monodon; assembly: GCF_015228065.2. Lineage (NCBI taxonomy): Eukaryota > Metazoa > Arthropoda > Malacostraca > Decapoda > Penaeidae > Penaeus > Penaeus monodon. The sequence continues at coordinate 6,835 of NW_023642248.1, read as the reverse complement.
TTTTCTTCTCCTTTTCTCTTTTTTTCCCTTTTTTTTCCCTTCCCCTTCTCTTTTCCCTCCTTTCTTTTCCCCTACCTCCTCCTTTTTCCCTCCTCCCCCCCCCCCCCCTCCCCCCCCCCCCCCTTTTTCCCCCCCTTCCCTCCCCCCCCCTTTTTTTTACCCCCCCCCCCCCCCCCCCCCCCTTTTTCCCCTTTTTTTACCGGTTTTTTCCTTCCCCCCCCCGTTTTCCCCTTTTTAGGAAACAAGAAAAAAAGAAGGAAAAAAAAAATAAAGAGAAAAAAAAAAGAAAAAGAAAAAGGGGGGGGGAAAAAGGAGAAAAGGAAAAAAAAAAGGAGGAAAGGGGAAAAAAATTTCAGGGGTTTTTGGGTAAATTTTTTTTGGGGGGGGGGGGTTTTTTTTTTCCCAAAAACTAAAACAAAAAAATTTAATAATTTTTAAAAAATAAAAAAAAAATTTAAATTTTAAAAAAAAAATTTTTTAAAAAAATTTAAAAATTAAAAAAATTTATTTTAATAAAAATTTTTTTTTTTTATTTTTTTTTTTAATTTAAATAAAATAAAAAAAAAAATTTTATTAAATTTTATTTTTTTTAAAATTAAAATTAAATAAAATTTTTTTATTTATTAAAAAAAAAATTTTTTAATTTTTTTTTTTTTTAAAATTTTTTTTTTTTAATTTTAATTTTTTTTTTTTAATTTTTTTTTTAATTTTTTTTTTTTTTTTTATTTTTTTAATATTATTTTTTAAATTTAAAATTTTAAAAAAAAAAATTATAAAAACTTAAAAAATTAAAAAAAAAAAAAAAAATTTTAAAATAAAAATAAAAATTAAAAATTAAAAAATTTATAATTTTTAATTAAAATATATTTTTTAATAAATTTTTTTTTAAATTTTATAAAATTTAAAAATTTTAAAAATAAAAATTTTAAAATTTAATATATATAAAATTAAAAAAAAAAAAAAAAATTTTTTAATATGAAATTTAAAACCAAACCCAAACCCCCAAAAAACAAAAAACAAAAAAAAAAATTAAAAATCCCAAAAAAACCCCCCAAAATTTCCTCTTTTCCCCTCCCCTTCTCTCTCTTCCCCTTCCCCCCTCTCCTCTCTCCCTCCCTCTCTTCTCTCTTTTTTTTCCCCTTCTCTCTCTCTCCCCCCTTTTCTTTTTCTTATTTTTTAAAAATTTTTTCTTTTTTCCCTTTTTAAAAAAAAAAAAAAAAAAGGAAAAAAAAAAAACGGAAGAGAGAAAGAAAAAAAAAGTAAAAAAAAAGGAGAGGGGTGGGAGGGAAAAAGGGGGAAAAAGGGGTTAAAAAAAAGGGGAAAGGAAAAGAAGGGTTTTAAAAAAAAAAAAAGGGGAAGGAAAAAAAAAAGGGGGGAAAAAAATAAAAGGGGGGGAAATAAGAAAAAAAAGGGGGTTTAAAAGGGAAGAAGGGGGGGTTTTAAAAGAAAGGGGGAAATGAGAAAAAAATTAAGAAAAAAAGCCAAAAATTTTGGGGGGCCCCCCCCCTTGAAAGGGGGGAGAGTGGAAGGGGGGAAAATTTAAAATTTTTTTTAAAAAGGGGGGGGTGATTTTGCGGGGAATTGAATTTTTGGGAGAAAAAGAAGATTTTTTGAAGAAACAAAGTTTTTTAGGCCGGGGGGAAAAAAAAGGTTTTTTTGGGAGGGCCCCCCACCACCCTTTCCCCCCGCGGCGGGCGCCCCCCCCCCCGCCGCCCGCGGGGGTTTTTTTTGTTTTTTCCGTTGCTGCCCCCCCCCCCTTTTCCCCAAAAAAACCCCCCCCCCGTTTTAACCCCCTTTTCCCCCCCCCCCCCAAAATCGTTGTTAAGTTTTTTTTGGGGCCCCCCCCCCCCTTTTTTTTTAAAAAATTTAATTTTTTTTCTTTTTTCCCTTTTTTTCCCCCTCTTCTTTTTTTCTTCTTTTTTCCCTTTCTTCCTCCCCCTTTTTTCCCTTCTTCTCCCCCCCTTTTTTCTTTTTTTCCTTTTCCCCCCCCCTTTTTTTTTTCCCTTTTTTTTTTTTTTTTTTTCTTCTTTTCTTTCCCCCCCCCCCCCCCCTCCCCCCTCCCCACCTTATCTTTTCCCCCTTTTCCCCCTTCCCCCCCTCCCCTTTTTTTTTTTTCCCCTCTCCCTATCTTCCCCCCCCCCCCCCCCCCCTTTTTTCCCCCCCCTCTCCTTACCCTTTTCCCCCCCCCCCTTTTTTCCCTCCTCCCCCCCCCTCTCCCTTCCCTCTCCCCCCCTTTTTCCCCCCTTTTCCCTTCCCTCCCCCCTCTCCCCCCCCCCCCAAAAAATTTTTTTTTTCTTTTTTTCTTCCCTTTTTTCTTTTAAACTTTAAAATTTTCTTTTTAAACCCAAAAATAAAATTTTTTTTAAAATTTTAAAAAAAAAAAAAAATTTTCTCAAATTCAAAACCCCCAAACCAAAAAATAAAATTTTTTTAAAAAATAAGATATTCAATTCTTTTTAAATAAGTATTTTGGGAAAAATGTTAAAAAAAAAAACCCCCCGGGAAAATTATTTATAAAAAAAATTTTTTAATGTAAAATACAAAAATCGAAAAAACTTTTTTAGAAAGGGGAAAATTTGAATTTTATTTAAAACGGGAAAGAAAAGGAGAAAAAAGGGGGAAAAGAAAAGGGGAAAAAGGGGAAAAAGGGGAAAGGGGGGAAAAAAAAGGGAAAAAAACGGAAAAAGGATAAAAGAAACTCAATTTTTTTAAAAAAAATGATTTTTAAAAATTTAAAAGAAAAGGAAAGAAAAAGAAAAAAAGGGGCGAATGGGAAAGGAAGAGAAAAAAAAATGACCCCCCCCCCGGGGGGAAGAAATTAAAGACCGTAAATTTTTAGTTTTAAAACGTTTTAATTTTAAAAAATGGATGGGGAAAAATAAAAAAAAAAGGGCCCCTATTTTTTTAAATTTTTTTTTTTTAAACCCTTTCCTTTTTAAGTTTCCCCCCAACGATTGTTTAAATTTTAATTTTTTTTTTTTTTTAAAATCCCCGTGGGGGCCCCCTTTTTTTTTTTTTTTTAACCTTTTAAAAAAAAACCCAAAAAAAAACCCCCCCCCCCCAAAACCCCAAACCCAACTTACCCCCCCCAAAATTAAAAACCCCTTTCCCCAAACAAAACCCCCAAAACCACCACACACCAACCACCCCCCCACCCACACAAAACCCACAAATTTCCCCCCAACCACCCCAAAACACCCCAACAAAAAAATTTAACACACAACACACACACCCCCAAAAAAAAAAATTCACCAAAAAAAAAAATAAAAAACCCACCCACAAAACACCCACCACCCCCTCCACCCAACACCCACCACGCGCCTTTGGGAGATACTCCGTGGATTTAAGCATGTGACACGAAGGAGACGAAATAAACGCAGGAGAGGAAAGGAAGGCGGTAGATGAAGAATAAGGAAAGGTGGGGGTGAAGGTGGAGGTGGGGGTGGAGGTGGAGGTAGGGGTGGGGGTGGAGGGGGGGGGTGGAGTGGAGGTGGGGTGGGGGGGGGGGGGGGGGGGAGGTGGAGGGGGGGGGGGGGGGGGGAGGTGAAGGGGAGGTGGAGGTGGGGGTGGAGGGGAGGTGGAGGTGGAGGTGGAGGGAGGTGGAGGGTGGGGGTGGAGGTGGAGGTGGAGGAGGAGGAGGAGGAGAAAGAGAGAGAGAAAGAGAAGAAGGGGAAGGAGAAGGAGAAGGAGCAGGAGGAGAAGGAGAAAGAGAAGGAGAAAGAGAAGGAGGAGAAGGAGAAGGAGAAGGAGAAGGAGGAAAAGGAGAAGGAGAAGGAAGAAGGAGAAAGAGAAGAAGAAGAAGAAGGAGGAGGAGGAGGAGGAGGAGGAGGAGGAGGATAAAAATGCGAGTGTAGGTGGAGTGAGTGATGGAGATTTAGGAGGGAGAACTGGAGTAAATGAAGCAAGGAGAAAGAGAAAAAAGGGAGATGATGATGATGATGGCGAAGAGGAAGGAGAAAAAGAAAAAGAAGAAGAAGAAGAAGAAAAAAAAGAAGTAGAAGTAATAATAATAATAATAAGAAGAAGAAGCAGAGGAAGAAGAAAAAATAAGAGTAGGAGGAGGAGGAAAAAGACCAGAAGATGAAAGGACATGAGTAGAAAAAAAAGAAAGCATGAAAATAGAAAAAAAAAGTACAGAAAAAGAAACGAAGGAAGAGGAGAAAGACAAAAGACGGAAAGAAAAACGGATTAAAATAACAAATGGAAGGTGAAAAGAAGCCAAAAGAAAAATGGCGCTAAATTTATCCACACAAAGAAAAAATAGGAAACGTTTCCAACTTTTGGCGCCACACAGAGAGAGAAAATAAAGTGTCGTTTCTATCTTATTTTCACTTTTTCCTCTTTTCTTTCTTCTCTACCTTCTTATCTTAATAAAAAAAAAAAACAGTTTCCATACGTTTATTTCACTGATATCGTTCATATGAATTTACTTTAAGCATTATTATTATTTTTTTAGGCTTGGTGTCCTTCTTGATTTTACTTTATGCTTGGTATCCCTTCAGATTTTTTTTTACTTTTTTTTAAGAGAAAAAAAATATTTGCAATTCTAATGCTTAATCTAATGTAAAAAAAATATTCAAAAGTAAATTCACTTATAAATAGAACAAAATATATCTACATGAACATAGAAATAGCAAAAAAAAAAAAGAGAAAAGAAATGAAAGAAGAGAAAGAAAGAAAAGAATAGGAATAAGAAGAATAAAACAAAAACAAAAGAAAACGAAACGAAAAAAAAAAAAAAGGAAAACAAAACGAAGTAAAACGAAAAAACAAACAAACAAACAAATAAAACAAAATAAAAATAAAAGACCCCCCCCAAAAAAAAAAGAAAAAAAGAAAAAAAAGAAGACTTAACAGAACCCGGGAATTGAAATCAAAACCTTTACAGACGAAAGAGGAATTTATTTGGCGTCGGTCCACCTGCACGAGCACATTGCAATCACGCCGTCCATCTCGCGGGTAGTTGGTGACGATTAAAAGATTCGAAAAGAAAGAAAGTAAAAAAAAAAAAAATTGTGGGATTTGAAGGTTGGGGGGAAGAGGGAGGGAGGGAGGTGGGGGAGGGAGGGGGTAGGGGAGGGAGGGGGTAGGGGAGGGTGGGGGTGGGGGAGGGAGGGGGGGGGGTGGGTGGGGGAGGGGGGGAGAGGAAGGGGGAGGGGGAGGGGGAGGGGGAGAGGAGAGAGAGAGAGAGAGGAGGGAAGAAGAAAGAAAAAGAGAAAGAGAGAGAGAGAAAGAAAGACAGATAGATAGATAGATAGAGAGAGGGAGAGAGAGAGACAAAGAACACACAAAAGAACGAAAGAGAGAAAGATAAAACAAGAAAAAAAAAAAATTAATCAAGAAAGAGAGAAGGAGGGGGAAGAATAGGGAAGGGAAGCTGAGAATTAAGGTCATCTGAATCACCCCCTACTCCCCCCCTCCCCCTCCCCCCTCCTCCCCTCCCTCCCCTACCCCCCCTTTGGTACTCTCGTAGGTAACGGCGGGAGAGTGTTGGAAATGCGCCATTTTTTGTACATCTGGCAACCCCGCGGAGAAGGTATATAAAAGTGGGGGGGGGGGATTTTTTTTTTTTTTATTTTAATTATGTTAAGGTCAAGGGGAAGGGAAAATGCGGAGTGTGTAACTGTGGTTTATCGTTTATATAAATATATATATATATATATATATATATAATAATATATAGATTTTTTTTTTTTTTTTTTTTTTTTTTTTTTTTTTTATTATTATTATTATTATTATAATTTTTATTATCTTATATATTTTTTTTATTTTATCATTATCATTATTTTACTATTATTATTATTATTATTCATTTTCCATATCACAGTTATGTATTAGTGTGTTTACGTTGTAGGTTTTAGGACTACGTTAGCTTAGAGCAAAAAGGCAAATTTTCGTGTTTTTTTTCTAATAAATTTTGCATATATTACGTGATATCCCAAACGTTGACACAAGAAATCCTTAAATACTAAATAGATAATAAATATATCTTTTTTTATCGTTTTTTTTTTTGTTTTTTTGTTTTTTTTTTTTGTGTTTTGCGATAGTGTTGAAATAATTAAGTTAACAGCGGGTTCTTGGCAAACATGAATATTGTACAAGTAATGAGGCCGGAATGCCAGAGCGTTACTGATACCTTATTAAAAAAAATGTAAACTGGAGATATAAAAAAAAACGAAAAAAAAGAATATATATATGTATATAATATATGTATATTATGTATTAATATATATATAATATATATATATATATATATATATTATATAATATATATATATATATATATATATATATATATATAATATAAATATAACACACAACACACACACACACACACACACAAAACACACACACACACACACACACACACACACACCACATATATATATAATATATATATATATATTAATAAATATAATATATATATATAATATGAATTATATATCAGATATATATATTATAATATAGCACATTTACTGAATGGAAATAAGGTAAAAAAGAGCAAGAATCATGGCATTTTATCACGATTTTTTAAGACAGCGCATTCTACTAGATATTAGTGTATCCACATATGTAAAAGAAGGAGAAAAGAAAAAGAAGAAGAAAAACAGACTTCGAAAGGCTAAGGTGCCCCCCCCCCTCCTTTCCTCCAGTCGCCATTATATATTATTATAATCTGTCTCCCACTTCATATAATTATCAATCTTTTCTATTAGTCGCATATCAATTCATTTTCTCATTCCCAACCCCTAAATTCACAAATTCTAAAAACTTAGACATTATAAATTCTACAAATCTATGATCTTACTATTCAGAAAATCTATCTGAAGAAAAA
>NW_023642247.1:0-9961 GCF_015228065.2 Penaeus monodon | reverse complement strand
AATTCTATAATCAGGACCAATAATGATGATAAAAGTGGACTCAAGAGAATTGAGATAACATTTGATGATATTAAGTATTATTTACTATTATCATCTATCTATTATCAATATTTAGTATTATTATTATTATTATCAATCTTATTATTTCTATATTATTATTATTATTATATTTTTTTTTTTTTTATTTTATTTTAATTTTATTAATATTATTATTATTATTATTATTATTATTTATTATTATTACTTTAATTATTAGTATATGCCCAAAAAATATATTATAACTGTTAATAATAACAATAATAAAATAATAAGTATAATAATAATAATAATAATTCGTTAATAATATTGTTTTATTAATATAATTATTGTTATTATTATCAATTATTATTCGTGTTACTGGTAGTAGATTGCAAAACATAACTATTATACAGAAGTAAATACAGTATAACGATGTTAATTAAAAAATAATGATAAACTATTATTGTAAAAACGTTATTATTGTTATTCTATTATTGTGTATTATATATTATTGTAGTGTTAGTAGTATAGTGTACAAATATTATTACAACTGCGCAATAATTGCAATAATGATGATAATATTCGCAAATCATGATGATAATATTGCAATAATGCTGATAATGCTGATGATACTGATGATAATGATGATGATAAACGATAATAATGATGATAATCATGAAAATAATGAGATAATAAACACGGATTTGGTCATATATAATAAAAAAAGGTAAAAGCAAAAAATACAAAAGTCGAAAAAAGCGGGCAAAAAAAATCTAGCGAAATATAGCCTTTTGGAGAGCTATACTCCAAAATGACGTTTTTTCACATTCATTAGTGATGATTTGCAATTATTAGGGTAATAATTGATAATTAATACCAGAAGTCTAGTTATAATCATGCAATAAGATGATAAAAATGAGAATAAAGAGGAATTTGGGATACATTTGATGATATAATATTATTAATATTGGTCATTATTATTATCAATATTATTTATTATTAATATTATTCAATATTATTTATTCTTAATATTTACTATTATTATATTTTATTATTATTATATTATTATTATTATCATATTATTATGATAATTGAGGATTATTACTTTAATTATTAGTATATTGCCCAACAAATGATATTATACTGTAAAATAACAAGTAATAACAAAATAAGTTAATAATAAAATAATAATTCGTTATAATATTGTTATAATATAATTATTGTTATTATATCATTGATTATTCGTTACTTGGTAGTATAATGCAAAATTAAACTATTCATAACAGTAATAATTACAGTATATTAACGAATGGTTAATTAAAATACTATGATATAAATATTTATTGTAAAAGTTATTATGTTTATCATTATGTTATATACTATTATTATTGTAGTTGTATATAGTATAGGTAAAAAGATATATTATATACTGCAATAATTGCAATTAATAATGATAAAATAATTGCAATAATTGATGATAATAATGCAATAATGATTGATAATGATGCTGACTAATGATGAAATGATGATAATGATGATGATACGATAATAATGATGTATAATATGATAATAAATGAGATAAATAACCAGGATTTGTGTCCATATATAATAAAAAAAAGGTAAAAGAAAAAAAAATCCCACAAGTCGAAATAGCGGCAAAATCTAGCGAAATATAGCCTTTTTGAGAGTATACTCAAAATGACTTTTTTTTTCATTCATTTGATTGATTTTGGTCAATTATTAGGGTAATAATGATAATAATTACACGAATTCTATTAAATCATGACAATAAGGATGATAAAAGTGAGAATAAGAGAAAGTGGAAAACATTTGATGATTATTAATATTATATATTATCATATTTTATCAAATTTATTATTATTATTATTATCTTCAATATTATTATTATTTATGATTATTATTATTAGGATTATTATATCTATTATTATTATAATTATTATAGTTTATTATATTTTATTATTATAATTAAGATATTACTTTAATTATTAGTATTATATGCCCAAAAATATATTATTAACTGTAATATAACAATAATAACAATAATAAGTATAATAATATAATAATAATCGTTAAATATTGTTATAATATACTTATTGTTATTATTATCATGATTATTAGTGTTACTGGTAGTATATTGCAAAAATAAACTATTATAACAGTCATAATTACAGTAAATAACGATGTTAATTAAATAATGATATATAATATTTATTGTAAAAACGTTACCATTGTTACATTATTGTTATTACTATTTTATTGTAGTTGTTATTAGTATAGGTTGTAAAAAAAGTATATATTATAAACTGCCAATCAATTGCAATTAATAATGATAATACTTGCAATAATGATGATACTCAAATTGCAATAAATGATGAGAATGATGATGATAATGTGATAATGATGATAAGATGATGTAAAGATAATAATGATGATAATCATGATAATAAGAGGATAAAACAGGATTTGTGTCCAATATAATAAAAAAGGCAAAAGAAAAAAAATCCAAAATTCGAAAAAGCGGCAAAATCTAGCGAAATAGAGCCTTGTGAGGAGTAACTCCAAATGACGTTTTTTCCATTCATCTTGATGATTTGGCAATTATTAGGGGTTTAATAATGATAAATAAGTACCAGAATTCTATTAATCATGACAATAATGATGATTAAAAAGTGAGAATAAGAGAATTTGGAAAAACCATTTGAATGAGTATAATAGTATTACTATTATCATTATTTTCAATATATTATTATTATATTATTATCAATATTATTATTATTAGGATTATTATTTATATTATATTATTATTTAAGTATTAATATGAATTATTATTAGATTATACTTTAATGATTAGTATTATTGCCCAAAAACTATATTATAACTGTAATAATAACAATAATAAACAATTAAAAAGTATTAAAAAATAATAATAATGTATAATATTGTTATTAATATAATTATTGTTTTATTCATTATTATCTATGATTACTATTCGTGTTACTGGTAGTATAATGCAAAAATAAACTATTATAACGTAATAATTACCGTAATAAAACGATGTTAATTAAATAATGATATAATATTTATTGTAAAACGTTATTATGTTATCATTATTGTTATACTATTATATGTAGTTTTATAGTATAGTTGTAAAAATAGTATATTATAACATGCAATAATGCAATATAATGAGAAATATTGCATAATGATGAAATAAGTGCAATATGATGATAAAGATGATGGATAATGTTGATGGTAATGAGATAATGACTGATGATAACGATAATAATTGATGATAACATGATAATAATGAGGAGTAAATACAGGATTTGTGTCCATATATAATTATAACACGGTAAAAGAAAAAAATCCCTCCCAAAAAGTACGAAAAAAGCAGGCAAAATCTAGCCGTTTGAGAGTATATGCTATAAATGACGTTTTTTCCCAATTCATTTGATGATTTTGGCAATTATTAGGGTAATAATTGATAATAATTACCAGAATTTATAATCCATGAAAAATGATGATAAAAGTGAGAATTAAAGAGAAATTTGGATAACATATTGATGATTATAATATTATTACTATTATATGATATTATTCATATATTATTATTATATTGATATATTCGAATATTAATATCTCTGATTATTATTTCTATTTATTGATTAGTATGATAATTATTATTATTATCTATTATTACGGCATATTGTTAGTTATTGGTTATTATTATACTTAATTATATAATTATGGCCCAAATATATATTATACTGTTAAAAATAACAATAAGAACAAATAATAAGATATAAAACATAATAAAATAATCGTTATAATTGTTACATTGACGTAGTAGTATTGTTTTTATCTATCATTATTATCGTTACTGGTAGTATATTTTGCGCAAAGAATAACTATTATAACACATATAATTACAGTAATAACGATGTTAATTAAAAATAATGATATTAAATATTTATGTAAAAACGTTATTAGTTGTTATCATTATTGTTATTACGATGATTATTGTAGTTGTTATTCGTATAGTTGTAAAAATATATATTATAACATGCAATAATTGCAATAATAATGATCATAATTGCAATAATGATGATAATAATTGCAATACTGATGATAATGGTTATGATGATAATGATGATAATGATGATACTGATGATGATAACGATAAAATAATGAGGATAATCAGATATAATGAGGATAATAACAGATTTGGTCCATATATTAAGAAAAAAAGGTTAAAGAAAAAAATCCAAAAGTCGAAAAATCGGCAAAATCATAGGAAATATAGCCTTTTGAGAGTATACTCAAAATGAGTTTTTTCAATTCATTGCTGATTTTGGCAATTATTAGGGTAATAATGATAAAATTACCAGAATTCTATTTAATCATGACAATAATGATGATAAAAGTGAGAATAAAAGAGAATTTGGATCACATTTGATGATTATTAATATTAACTATTATCCATTATTATTATCAATTCTTATATTATTATTATTATCTATCAATATTATGATTATTATTATATTATTATTATTATTAGTATTAGTATTATTATTATTGTTAGTATTATTATGATTATTATTTACTTTAATTATAGTATTATTGCCAAAAATATATTATAAATGTAATATAACAATAATAAAAACAATAATAAGTATAATAAAATAATAATAATCGTTTATAAGATTGTATAATAAATATTGTTATTATTATCTTATTATCGTGTTCACTGGTAGTACATTGACAAAAAAATACCTATTATAACGTAATAATTACAGTAATTAACGATGTTACTTAAAATAATGATAAAATATTATTGTAAAAACGTTATTATTGTTATCATTATGTTTATTACTATATATGTAGTTGGTATGAGGATAGTTGTAAAAATATATATTATAACTGGCAATAAGCATAATAATGATAATAATTGCAATAATGATGATAATAATTGGCAAGAATGATGATAATGATGATGATAATGAGTGATAATGATGCTAAGGATGATGTGTAACGATAACAATGATGTACACCATGATAATAAGGAGCATAATAACAGGATTTTGTGTCCATATATAATACAAAAAAAGGTAAAGAAAAAAAATCGGCCAAAAGCTCCCCTGTATAAAAAAGCGGCAAAATCAGCGAATATAGCCTTTGAGAGTATACTCCAAAGAATGACAGTTGGTTCCATTTCATTTGTGATCTTTTGGCAATTATTAGGGCATATGATAATAATTACCATGAATTCTATATGTTCATGACACTAAGCGATGATAAAAGTGAGGAATAAGTGAATTTGGATAAAATCTTGATGATATTAATATTTATTACTATATACATTGCCAATAAGACGTATATACTGAAAAATATTATTATTATTATTATTCATTATCAATATTATTATATTATATTAATTATTATTACATATTATAATTATTATTATTATTATTATTATTATATGAGTATTATTATTACTTTCAATGAATTAGTATTATTGCCAAAAATATATATATACTGTAATTAATAACAATTAATAACATTAATAAAGATAATAATAATAATAATAATCGTTATAATATTGTTATTAATATAATTATTGTTTTTATGTATCATTATTATTCGTGTTTCTGGTAGTATAATTGCAAAAATGACTATCTATAACAGTAATAATTACAGTAATAACGAGTTAATTAAAATAAGGATATAAATATTTATTGTAAAAAACGTTATCTATTGTATCCATCATTGTTATTACTATATTATTGTAGAGTGTTATTAGTTATAGTGTAAAAATAGATATATATATAACTGTCAATAATTGCAATAATAATGGATAATAATTGCAATAATGATGATAATAATTGCAAATAATGATGATATGATGATGAAATGATGATAATGATGATATGATGATGATAACGATATAATGATGATGTAGATCATGATAAAATGAGGATAATACAGGATTTGTGTCATATATAATAAAACAAAAAAAAGGTGTCTTAAACGAAACAAAATCCCAAAGCGAAAAAGCGGCAAATCTAGCGAAAAATATACCTTTGAGAGTTATTACTCCAAAATGACGTTTTTTCCATTCATTTGATGCTTTTGCAATTATTACGGTTTAATAAGATAATAATTACCAGAATTCTATTAATCATGACAATAATGATGATAAAAGCGAGATAAGGAGAATTGGATAACATTGATGATTAAGTAATATTATATATATATCATTATATTATCAATATTATGTATTATTCATTATGTATTATCATATTATTAATATATTATTATGATTATTATTAGATTATTAGTTAGTATTTATGATGTTATTATGATTCTATTATTAGTATTATGGTACTTAATTATATTAGTATTATTGCCCAAAAAATCTAGTATAACGGTAATATAACAAAATAACAATAATAAGTATAATAATAATAATAAGAATGTTTATATATGTTTATTAATATAATTATTGTTATATTATCAGTATTATTCGTGTACGGTAGATAATTGCAAAAAAATAACTATGTAACAGTAATAATTACAGTAATTAACGATGTTAATTAAATAATGATATAAAATTATTGTAAAAACGTTTATTATTGTATCATTATCGTGTTACTATTATTATTGTATTGTGTAGTATTAGATAGTTGTAAATATATATTATAACTGCAGCTGCACAGCACATGGATCGCGACATATCCTCGCAGTCATGATAATATGTGCCAATAATGTGATAATAATTGCAATAAGAGCATACCTGATGATGATAATGATGATAATAGATGATAATGATGATGATAACGATAATAATGATGATAAATCATGATACTAATGAGGATAATAACATGATTTGTGTCCCTATATAATAAAACAAAGGTTATAAAAGAAAAAAATCCAAAGTCGAAAAGCGGCAAAGACTCTAGACGAAAAGAGCCTTTTGAGAGTAATACTCAGAATGGACGTTTATCGTGGTTTACCATTCATTTGATGAATTGCCAATTATTAGGTCATAATGATAATAATTACCAGAATTCTATTAATCATGACAATAATGATGATAAAAGTGAGAATTAAAGAGAAACTTTGGATAAATTTGATGCTTATTAATATTATTACTATTATTCATTATATTATCAATATATTATTATTATATATTAATTATCCACAATATAATATTGTATTAGTATTATTATTATTATGATTATTATTATTATTATTAGATTATATTATTATTATTATTATTATTAGTATTATACTTTAATTATTAGTATTATTGCCCGAAAATATTATTATACGAAATAATAACAATAATAACAATAATAAGTATAGTAATAATAATAAAATCGTTATAATATGTTATTAAATATATATTGTTATTATTATCATTATGTATTCGTGTTACTGGTAGTATATTGCCAAAATAACTAGTATAACAGTTAATAATTACAGTCAATAACGATGTTAATTAAATAATGATATAAATATTTATTGTAAAAAACGTTATTATGTGTTATTATACTTGTTATTACTATTATTATTGTAGTTGTTATTAGTATAGTTGTAAAAATAGATATTCTAACTGCAATTAATAACTGCAATCATAATGATAATAATGCAAACAATGATGATAGTAATTGCAAATAATGATGATAATGATGAGATAATGATGATAATGTGATAATGAGGTGATAACGTAATATGATGATAATTCAGATAATATGAGGATAATAACAGGATTTGTTGTCAATATAAATAAAAAAAAGGTAAAAGAAAAAAAATCCAAACAGTCGAAAAAGCGGCAAATCGAGCGAACTATAGCCTTTTGAGAGTATACTCCAAAATGACGTTTTTTCATCATTTGATGATTTTGGCAATTATTAGGGCTAATAATGATAATAATTACCAGAATTCTATAATCAGACACTAATGATGATAACAAGTTGAGGGAATAAAGCAATTGGGAAACATTTGATGATTATTATTATTATTACTATAATCATTAGTATTATCAATAGATTATTATTATTATTATTATTATTATTTTTTTTTTCCAAATATTATTATTATTATTATTATTATTATTATTATTATTAGATTATTATTATTTATTATTATTAATTATTTATTATTATTCTTTAATTATAGTATTATGCCCAAAAATACTATTATAACTGTAATAATAACAATAATAACAATAATAAGTATAGTAATAATAATAATAATTCGTTATTACATCTTGTTATTAATTAATTATTGTTATTATTATCATTATTATTCGTGTTACGGTAGTATAATTGCAAAACATAACTATTATAACAGGAATAATACAGTAATAACGATGTTAATTTAAAATAATGATAGTAAATATTATTGTAAAACGTTTATTATTTGTTATCATTATGTTATACTATTATTTATTGTAGTTGGTATAGTATAGTTGTTAAAAAGAGATAGTTATAACTGCCAATAATTGCATAAATAATGATAATAATTGCAATAATGATGAAATAATGCAATAAGATGATAATGATGATGCTCCTGTTGATAATGATGATAATGATGATGATAACGATAATCATGATGATAATCATGATACTAATGAGGATAATAACCGGATTTGTGTCCATATATAATAAAAAAAAAAGGTTAAAAGAAAACAAAATCCAAAAGCGAAAACGCGGCAAAATCAGCGAATATCGCCTTTTGAGAGGATACGTCCAAATGACGTTTTTTCCATCTCATTTGATGATTTGGCAATTTATTAGGGTAATAATGATAATAATACCAGAATTCATATTAATCATGACATTAATGATGATAAACGTGAGAAGAATAAAGAGAATTTGGATAACATTTGATGATTATTAATATTCTTACTATTATCATATTATATCAATATTTATTATTGAGTATTATCTTATCAATCTATTATTATTATTATTATTATGATTTATTATTATTATTATTATTAGTATTATCAGTATTATTATGTATTATTATTATTATTATTAGATTATTACTTTAATTATTAGTATATTGCCCAAAAAATATATTATAAACTGTAATAATAACAATAATAACAATAATAAGTAGAATAATATTAATACATATCGTTATAATATTTTTATTAATATAATTTGTTATTATTATCATTATTATTCTGTGGTACGGTAGATAATTGCAAAAAATAACTATATAACAGTAATAATTACAGTAATAACGATGTTAAATTGAAATAAGGATATAACTATTTATGGTAAAAAACGTTATATTGTTATCATTATTGTTATTACTATTTATTATTGTAGTTGTTATTTAGTTAGTTTGTAACAATATATATTATAACTGCAATAATTGCAATAATAATGATAATAATTGCAATTATGATGATAATAATTGCAATAATGATGATAATGATGATGATAATGATGATAATGATGATAATGATGATGATAACGATAATAATGATGATAATCATGATAATAATGAGGATAATAACAGGATTTGTGTCCATATATAAAAAAAAAAGGTAAAAGAAAAAAAATCCCAAAAGTCGAAAAAGCGGCAAAAATCTAGCGAAATATAGCCATTTGAGAGTATACTCCAAAATGACGTTTTTCCATTCATTTCATGATTTTGGCAATTATTAGGGTAATAATGATAATAATTACCAGAATTCTATTAATCATGACATAATGATGATAAAAGTGAGAATAAAGAGAATTTGGATAACATTTGATGATTATAATATTACTATATATAGTATATCAATAATTATTATTATTATATATTCATATTATTTATTATATTCATATTATATTATATATTATTATTATTATTATTATTATTATTATTTATTACTTAATATAGTATTATTGCCCAAAAT
>NW_023642246.1:7500-9961 GCF_015228065.2 Penaeus monodon | reverse complement strand
TGGACCCAATAAGGTGGACAGTTTTTTTGCCCCCAAGGGGCCCCCCCCCTGCCTTAAACCGATTTCCCCATGGGTTCCATTAATTTCCCCAGGCCTTGCAAGGGGTTATTTTTTTAAAATATATATATATATATATATAAAAATATATTATATATATATATATATATATATTATATAAATATTATATAAATTAAAAATCCTGATCGCCCCCCCGAGGACGGCACTTAAAAAAAAAAAAAAAAAATATATATAAAACACAAACACAACAAAAACCACACACACACACATACAACACACACACACACACACCAACACCCCACACACATAAAATTATATATATATATATATATATATATAATATTAATATATATATAATGTGTTATGTTAATATATATAATTTTTATATATATATATATATATATAATATATTATATATAATATATATATATATTATATTGATTATTGTTTGATGATTGTTTGACTGATTCTTGCCAAAGCCCTCATCGGGCCGTGGGCCCTTTCCTTTCATGAAATTATTTCTCAGTAAGGATCAGGAGAAATCGGGGGGGTCGTGCTCCGCATCCGAGGGTTTACGTCAAGTTTCCTTCTCCTAGCCTTTGAAAGACTCCCCCACACCTTTTTGGTTTGGTTTATAAAAATCAGCGCGCGCGCTCATACAGTGTTGGGGGATGCTGTGTGCATGGTGCACCCCGCCTCGCATGGGGGCGTTTTGTGTGGCACTGCACTGGGTTTTATATATATATTATATATTTTATATATATATTATTTTAAAATATATTTATAATATTGGTGTTGTGTTGTGGTTGTGTTGTGTGTTGTGTGTGTGTGGTGTACATTTTTATATATTATTAAAATTATAATTTTATATAATTTTATTATTTATATGTATAATATATATAAATATTAAATATTATTTAATATTATTATTATATTATTTTGTGTGTTTTTGTTTTGGGGGTGTGTGTGTGTGTTTTGTGTGTATACTATTTAAATATATAACAATTTAAAAATTATATATATTTATTATTTTATATTATTTTAAAATTTTTATTTTATATTTATATAAATAAACATTATTCTTATATTATATTTTATATATTTTTATATATAATATATATATATATATTTTTTTATTATATATATATTAAGCCATATATAAAATCTATTATTATTTTTATTTTATTATATATATTATTTTATTTATTTATTTTTGTTAAAAACCCTTTTCCCAAAAATATATATTTTTTTTATATTATTTTTTATTTTAATATTTTCTTATATATTTTTAAAATTTAATTTATATCAATATATATTGTATGTTTTTGTATGACCTATTTTAAAATTTTTATATTAATTATTTTTATATATTTTTATTTATTTTATATTATTAATATTATATTTGGGGGGCCGCGGTTTGGCCGAATTTTTTAGGTCTTACCCCAAGACTGTACGACGGCAATCTGATTCGGGGTTTTAAAGTCCCCGGGCCCGGGGCGCGTTTTTTCCCTTGGGCAAGGAACTTACCTCGATTGCCTGCTGCCACTGGGTGGCCAGCAGCCCAAGTCAAGTGCTGGCTAAAGCCCGGATAAACAAAAAAATTTAAAAAAGGAGCCCCCCCGGCACTCTCCGTGGAAAGGAACGGGGACCCTACCACGTACCACTCCAAGAGCATCAAAACATGAAAACCCCTACAATAAGTTCTGCGTGCCCACGGCGGCTTATATTGGGGGGTTTATAATAATTAATATTATAATAAAATTATATATATATATATATAAATATATATATAATATGTATAGACAAATAAATTATATATATTAATAATATATATTATATATATAATATAATATTTAAAAAATTATATCTATATATATATAATATGTATGTATAGACATATATATACATATATAATAATATATATATATATATTATATATATATATATATATATATTATATATATATATATATAATAAAAAGAAGAAGAGAGAGAGAGAGAAAGGGGGGAGAGAGAGGGGGGGGGGGATGTAGGAATGGAGGAGAGAAGGGAAAGTGGGTACGAAAAGATAGTCCCGCCTCAGAATCGTTCCTTTTGGTCCAGCAGAAAATCCCTGCACGACTGGCGGCGCAGGACGACCTTTCGGTGACCGTTGCCCACACGATTGTTTTATAAATTTCTATTTTGAGGATGTTTCTGCACTCAATAACCCCAAAACAGGTCAAATTGTCACAAAATTTGTACATTATTTATACATTACGCTTTAAGAAATTGTGTTCATTTTTTATTTACGTCGATAAAATATAGTCAGAATTATCAATGGGCATAGCGTTTTCTCTTCTCAATCCCTTCCTTCACTAGTAGAGTGTCAGTGTTCACCCCGTGTTCACCAAGCTTCGTTCGCAAGTCCTGTCCGGCGCCGGGATTTGATCAACAGTAATTTG
>NW_023642246.1:0-5000 GCF_015228065.2 Penaeus monodon | reverse complement strand
CCCCCCCCTGCCCCTCTCATCCTCGTCTCCCCCCCCTCATTCTTCCTTCTTGCCCCCTTCCCTATCTTACCTCCCCCACCCTCCCCCTCCCCCATCTCCATACCCCATTTCCCACCCCCCCCTTTCTACCTCACACCCCCAGTACACCCCCCCCCCCCGCCCCCTCCCACTCACCGACTCCCCCCCCCCCACCTCGGCCCGCACTAGAAAAAAAGATTAAAAAAATTTTGAAATTTTTTGTTTTTGGGAAAGTCCCCGGGTTTCGATATTTCATTTTTCTGCGGGTTTCTCCGCCGACGCACCGTTTTCTATTATTTTTTTTTTCAGTCTTATTTTGGGAGGCTTTTCTTTTTAATTTGTAACATAAAGTGTTTTTTTTAAGTACTTTATTATTATTTCTTTTTGCCGTTAACATTTTGTTTATTGCTTAAATATTTTATGCTTACACTTTTTGCTGTTTCTTTGTTATTGCCCTTCTTTTGTTATAACTGATTTAATATTATTGTCATAACCACATGATTGATCTCATATTATTATTCCTCTCTTTATTATCTATTCTTCTAATTTTTCTTATATCATCATTTTTTTCTTTTATAATTTACTTTATGTTTTTTTTGTCATCATTCTCATTAAACTAAAAAAATATTAAGTCTTTTTCATCGTATTTTTTTTTCAAATACTATTTTTTTTTTACGACCCAAAGGGGCAACAGTAGTAGTACGTATATATTATCTTTAATATGCTATGATCATAAAAATTTTTGTTACATTTTAAAATTACTGTTTTATTTTTAATGATACTAATTTAATTTTATTTTTACGGTTTTCATATGCTAATAATAATTATAGTTAAATACCCGTTCTGGTAACGATACTACGACGTGTCTTCAGTAATGGTGACAATTATAAAAATTTTGACAATTATAAAATGGTGTTTAAAACATAAAGATGATAAAGAAGACAAAATGATAATAGAATTTTGCATCATTTATTATAATATATTGCTATCATTCTGTAATATACTATCTTTGTTTAAAATTGTATATTTTTTTTATCATTATCATTATTTTTTTCATTATCATTTTTGCTATTATTGACTTCTCATAATCTATTACAATTGTTATTTTTCCCCTTCTATTATTACTTTTCTATCATTACCATCCTTATTCTCATTTTTTCCCCCCTTGGGATTATTTTAAATTTCCCCATCAATATAATACTCCTTTCTTCTTGTACAACCTTTACATCGTGTGTTTCTCCAAAATGGTTTCAAGGGGTACATTTCACCAAAAAGTAAACAAAGTTGAAATCGGTATATGGGAAATTTTTGCCCCCGAAACGTGCAACGTGTAAACTAAATGCAAACTTAGTACGTCTTCCCGCACCCTTTTACAAGGCCCCTTACAAATCAAAAACATATTTTTTTCTCAATTGTTTTATTTTTAGAGTGGAAATACTGACACTTTTTTTTCTGTTTCAAGATCATCCTGGTGGGAATTGAACTCTGAAGATACGAAAGAGACAGTATAATCGGGAAAATTAAACAGTAGTAGTTAAAATTAAATACCCCAAAAGCTTTCAAGAAAAAAAAAAAAAAAAAAAAAAAAAAAAAGATCCCAGTCTTTTGTTTTGACTTCTATTCACTCATGTAAAATTAAACAAAACACTTCATAAAATCCCCCCCAGCTGTTTATTAACAAAACTTGTCCCAATAAGTCCCATATGCGAAGTTAGCTCGCCCGGGGGATGCCCATGAGGAAGCCTAAGACTTGTCACATAATAAATGTTATTAAGTCTTTTCGTCACCTCGTGTTAAAAAAAAAGAGAAAAAAAAACTGGTTTTTCGTCCCCCAATCAAGCTCTATCACCCTACAATTATTATACGACCATTACCCTTTTTCCCCCCTAATTATAATCTCCTGACAAACTTTTTTATTTTTAAAATGTATTCTTCTTTGTTCTATTCTGCCGACAGCCAAAGAAAAAAAAAACATGAGGGTTTAAATACATATTTTAGAAGAAAAGAAAAAAATTTTTACGTAAAAAGAAAACGAAAGGGGTATTTGATAATTTTTACGTACTATTCTATATTTCATTATAGTTATATTATTGTTAATATATTTAAATTATTATTTTTGTTGTTATTATATTTTTATTTCACTTTTTATTTTATTATCACGTATTATTATTATTTACTGTTACCATTTTTATCATCACCTTTCTTATTTTTTTCTTTATCACATTATAATTTTTATCAAAATTCCTATTATTTTAGTACTTTATTTTTATTGTAATCTATTATTAGTATCAAAAATGATTATCTTTGATTATTAAATTTATGAGATAATGAACATAATGATGATATAATTTAAATATTATAATGAAAAATGATAAGAAAATTGACAATGCAAATTTTTTAAACAGCTATAATAATTACCTGTGGTTATTGTTTTATTTAATTTTTATTACCATCTTTATTTTTTTATTTCTTTTTCCTTTCTTATTCATACCCCATCTTGGGGTAATTAAAAAACTGCAATGAAAACAAATTTTATATGTATGTCACAGTGACATCAATAATTCGCAAAATTCACTCAGTGCAAGACATGCTTTTAAAAAAAGGGAAAATGAATTGATAAGTAGCAGTAAATTACATCGATTGTCGGCAACAAACTTAATAAACATAACATTTTAATTTCTAATAAGGATAAAATTTGCAAAACGTTTCTGTAAATGTTCAAAAATTTCATGATAACAATGATTTTTTATCAGATTTTTAAAAAGCAAATTAGGTATAAAAATTTTTTGACCTTCATTTTAAATCCTTTTCCGTTCTTAATGTTTTCTTTATTTCCAAAAAATACTTTTTGACCAAAAATCAATTTTAAAAGAAATCAGGAAAATTCTTTCACTCCAAAAAAATGATACCAAATCAGATAATTTGAAACGAATTTTGAATTCCATAAAATAATCGCACCCTTTCCCAAAAATTCCTTGAAAAAACACAAAAAAAAAGTGATATCTATCCTACCCTTTCAAAAAAACTTAAACCCTTTGTCGAAATTTCCTTTTCACAATTCCTTGATTCGTAGTAAAAAAACTTACAAATTTCCCACAACCTTTATAAAAATACAACTACATCGCCAAAAAAAAAACAACCAAAAATTCAAGTATAAACAGCCCCCAAAACCCACATGCCAGAGGCTTTCCTAGAGAAATGAAGCGTAAAAAAACCCCTAAACCAGAAAAAAAAAAAAAAAAAAAAAAAAAAAAAAAAAAACACAAAAAAAAAAAAAAAAAAAAAAAAAAAAACAATTTTTTTTGATATTGTTTAAATTTAACAAAATCCTTTTGAAATAGAGTAAAATAATTTTTGTATGAACTCTTTTCGAATATATTATATGTAGCACCTACGTATTTCATGGTATTGTGAAATGCGCTTCGCAACACGGTTTTTCTTAAATTTTTTTTTATGTTCTTGTTTTTCATTATCAAATTTTAAAAATAATTTTTCTTTTCTTCTTCTTCTTCTTCTTTTATTATTTTATTATTAATTTTTTATCATTATTATTATTTTTTTATTATTATTATTTTTACGTAGTATGAAAAATAATATATAACCTAGTAGCAGTAGGAGAAAAATTAAAATATTAGAATAATAGTATAAAAATAAAATAGTAGCAATAATTTGTAATATTAAAATATAATAGTGGGAATAGTAGTAGAATAGTAAATAGTAGTAATAAGAGTGAATATAGGTATAATATGAAAGAATAGTGTATATAGTAGCGTAGTAAAATAATTATAGTAATAATAGTAGTAATAATAGTGGTTTTATTAGTAGTAAAAGTAAAGTAGTTTTTGGGGGTACTTTTATCTTGGTTTATTTATTATTACTACTATGTTGTTACTTTTTTAACTAAATTATGTTCTTATCGTGTTAATGGCTATTATTAGAGAGCAAATTTTGGGTCCAATTTGGGGATAATTACTGAAATTGCATGTGGAACAGTGGCAGCAGCTGATACCGATAATCACCCCCCCCAAAATTTTTTTTTTTTTTTCCTTTTCCCTCACGAATCGTGGTACTCAACACCACACACCCCGGCCCCCCCCCCCCCCCCCCCCCCCCCCCCCCCCCCCCCCCCCCCCCCCCCCCCCCCCCCCCCCCCCCCCCCCCCCCCCCCCCCCCCCCCCCCCCAAAACACACACAAAACAAAACAAAAACAAAAACACAACACACCACACACACACACACACCACCACACCAACCACACAAAACACACACACCCCACACACACACACACACAAAACCCACACACACCCACAAAAACAAAAACACAACACACACCAAACCACACACACACACAACACACACACACCCCCCCACACCCACACACACACCCCAAAACACACACACCCCCAACACACCACACACACACACACACACACCACACACACCACACACACACACACACACACACACACGCGCGCCGCGCGGCGCGCGCCAACCCAAAAAACCCCACAACATATATATAATATATATATATATATATATTATAATATATAAAAATTATATATAGAGAGGAGAAAGATAGATAGATAGACGATAATGAGGATAAAAGATAAGGTTAAATGTACCTTGAAAAAATCGTCGTTTTCCTTTTTGTTTTTTTTCTCCTCCTCTTTTCTCATTCACTCATTCTCCTTGTGAGGTCCTTCCTCCCGCATTATTCTATCTTTTGTTTTTCAGGGCCACAGCTTTCGCCCCCAAGCCCCTTTTTCCCCCCCCCCCTTACGCCCCTTCCGCCCCTTTCAGCCCCCCTTCTGCGCCCCCTTCAGCGCCCCTTCCTGCGCCCCTTTCCCCCGCCCTCTTCAGCACCCCTTCCGCGCCCCTTCAGGCCCCTTTTTCAGCGCCTTTCAGCCCCCCCTTCAGCGCCCTTCAGCCCCCTTTTCGGGGCGCCTCTTCGCGCCCCTTCAGCACCCCTTCCCCCCCAGCGC
>NW_023642245.1:0-9961 GCF_015228065.2 Penaeus monodon | reverse complement strand
CATTATTATCTATCTATCAAACTTTTATAAAAAATATATATAAATAAAATATATATAAAATTTATATATATTTATAATTATATATATATATATTATAATAAAAATATATTAATAAATTATATATAAATATAATATATATATATATATATATAAAAGTATATATATATATAATTTATATATTTTTTTTTTTTTTTTATTATATTTAATAATATAAATATATTATATTAATAATAATAATATAAAATAATATATATAAAATTATATATGTGTGTTTTTTTTTTTTTGGGGTTTTTTTTTGGGGGTTTTCTTGTTGTTTTTATATATGTGTTTTATATAATATAATAATATATATATATATATTTTATATATTATTATAAATTAAAAATTTTATTTTTTTTTTTTTAATTTTTTAGGGTTATATATAATTAAAATTTTATTTAATATAATATATTATAAAAATTATATATATTTTTATATATGTATATATATAATATAATATATATATATATATATATAGGGAAAATATAATATTTAATATATATGTTTTCTTGTTTTTTTTTTTTTGGTTTTTTTTTTGTGTGTGTGTGTGTGTGTGTGTGGTGTGTGGTGTGGTGGTGTTGTGTGTATGTGTATATATGTACAATATATTACATAAACATCATCTTTTAACGGTAGGTTCATGTTGAGCCCCGGGGTCACAGCATGATACTAAATTTGCAGTTTCACGTTTGATCTCTTGGAGTGAGTACGTGGTAGGGTCCCCAGTTCCTTTCCAGGAGAGGCCGGGTTCCCCCTTTTTTAGGAAAACATTCTCTTTTATTTTATCCGGCTTGGGACCCAGATGATTGAGCTGGCTTGGCCACCCAGTGGCCTAAGCGGGCAATCGGGGGAAATTTCCTTCCCCAAGGGAAAAAGCGGCGGTCGGGACTCGAACCCTGAACTCAGATTGCCTTTGGACAGTTTTGAGCCCGACGCCCCAAAAACCATTCGACCACCGCAGCCCGACGATCAGTGTTCCATGACTTTTCTTGGCAATTCAGAGCGGGGGCTTGCCATTCCCTTTCCCGCCGGTTTTTTTAGAGTCACCTTTCCCCACTACCCGGCACGACTGGGCGACTGGTCCCCCAGTGGCTGGCAGGCAATCGAGGTGAATTTCCTTTGCCTAAGGGAAACAACGCGGCGGTCGGTGACCGAACCCTCAACTCAGATTGCCGTCGGGACAGTTGAGCCGACGCCTCCCCATTCGGCCACGCGGCCATAATTACATACATAAATACATAATAATATATTTTAATTTATATATAATATAATATATATATAATATATAAAAATTTTTACAAAAAATACTTTACATTAGACAAAAAGAGAAAACAGTCTTTTTTTCAAAAAAATCCTTTACAGTTGAAGGGCTATATCAAATGTGCCTTTAAATTATATAATATATATATATATAATATATATATATATATTAAAATTTTTGGGTGTGTGTGTGTGGTGTGTGGTGTTTTGTGGTGGTTTTTGGGGGTGTGTGTGTTGGTGGTTTTTATAAATCCCATTTGTCGTACCTGGAGAAGGAATATGCTTTACACCTGCATAACCCTCCGGTGGTGTAGCGTTTTGTTAAAAAAAATTACATTTAAATGAGCTCGAGAACTTTGGGAAGAACGCAAAATTTCTGTCTTCCCTACTTGACAAAAATTTTTAAATGGTATATATGATTATGTGGATGGTGAAGAGGGCTGTAAAAAACCTCTATGTTTCATTTGCTTGCAACTACTAAAACCACTTGCATGAAATTATCGATGCACGTGACACCACAGATATGAAAGAGGAAAAAGTAAGGTGTTTTTTTTATCTTTCTTAACATTTACCTGTTGGCTTTGGGTTTATATTAAAATAAAGCATTTGTGGAAGATTTCCGAAATTCTGCCAATATGATGTTCAAAGGGCAACCATACATTAAAAGACAACATTTTTTCCCTGTCTTTTTCCCTTTCCCTTTTAAAATTTTGCCGAGTTTCATTCTTCATAGGAAGAAAATGTCGCCCCTCCTTGCGGAAATAATTGTAAAGGTAAGGTATGAAAAAGGTGTGATGGAAAAGCAAAGAAACCAATCACGATTTCTTTTTAAAGAATACTAATGCCATTGTCAGGTGATGCGATGGGTAAATAAAATAAAAGAAATTATTCAATGAAGAAAAGGGAATAATATGTAAAAATTATTAAGCATTTAAAAAACATTTAGGAGTTTTAACACATGTTTGAGGTAAAAATATTTTTCGGAATTTTATTTATAAGAAATATACTTTAACCCCATCAAAAATCTAGAAACAATACTAGTAACACAAAGTATACAGGGGCCCCGCCGCGGCCAGAAGGGTAAAAGGGCCCCAAAAAAGGGCATTTTTTTTGCCACTTTATGGTTGCATATTACCCTTATTAAAAAACCCCCATATGGCCAAAAACCCCATTGTTTAAAGGGTAGTTTTTCTTAGTGACGTGGGGGATGCCCCAGGCGAAGGGTACTATATTACACCCAAGGGAAGGCCCAGAGTGTGGGACTCAGAGCCCGAGCAATGAGAGCGGGGAAGGGGGGGGGGGGAGAGGGTGGAAAAAGTAGCGAAAGATATTTTTGATAATGAAATTTTTTTTTTTTTTGCTTTAATACAGTTATGGGGGGGGTTTTGGGGTTTTTTTTGGGTATAAAACTTTTCTTAGCTTGTTTTTATACTGTTAACACTTTCTGGGAAAAAAACCAAAACTTCTGGTTTTTTTTTGAAAAAAATTTTTTTGGCGTTTTACCATTCTGCCGCGTCAGGGCCCAGACAGAGATAACCCAAAAAGTCCCTTTTAAAAAAAAAAAAATTCTGTTTTAAAAATTTGTGGCATTTTAAAAAAACTCCAATCTTTTTTTAAGTAGGGCCTTTTTTTTTTTTTCCATGGTATATCAGGGGGAAATTTAAAAAATGGAAAATTTAAAGCCAATGCCCGCGTCATCAAAAAGGAGTGATGAAAATCACCTTTTTCGAGCAAGTTTTTTTATATTCTGTTCCTGCTCCAACTTTTCTCTCTTGTCTAGCAGAGTTCCGGTTTCCCTTTGTAACGTTTGCCGTTCTTTATGGTGTGTTATTAGTGTTTGAATGGAAATTTCCAAATACTGAAGGCTTTTATGCGACGGTGCCAGAAAAAAAAGAAAATTTTTGTACATTGTCTTACTCAAACCCCCTTTTTTTACATAAGTGTGACGACCTTTTTCTGCGGGCCCATACAAAGGGGCGCAGCCCGACTTTCGTACAGGGTTTTTCGGGCCCCCAGCGTTGATACTCAGACTTTTTTTTATGCAATTGTAGTCTGGTTGTTTTGTGTACTGGTCTTTTTTTTTGGAGATTGCAGATTTCTGTCGTTTTTGTGGGACAATTGAAAGTGTCTAAAGCCCATTTCAAAATTTTCCCCCTTTTTAGGATGCCCTCAACGAATCCAGCGGTTGAGAAAACTCCCGTTCCCTAGTGATCCCTCTGTCTTTTTTAAAGGGGGCCCGGGGAGTTTCCCGTTGTTTTTTGTGTTGCTTTAAAGTCGACAACTCCTGAAAAACTTGCCGTTCCGCATTTACAAAGGTGTTTTTTCTGGCAAATGTCGCATGTGATTCTATTTTTCTTTTTGAGGGAGATTCTCCCCCGAAAAAAAAAAAAAAAACGGAAAAAACCCCGGAAGTTTTACTGACGGGCAAGGATGCTCTTTCTGCGAAGTTTTTTTTCATGTGTTACATGCGTGGGTCTCTCACCTGTTGAATTCTTTCTGAATCACTAAATGGTTTTTTGATCCCCAAAAACCTTGTGCAAAATGCCCCCAAGGGGCCCCGTCTCCCTTTTGGTGCCCCAAAGTGATAATTTGGGTTCCCTTTCGAGGAAAGATTTTGCAGTAGAAACTCGAATGGATTTTCTCCCGGGGTAGCCGGATATGCTGAGAAGCCCCCCCTTTTTTGAAAAGGGTTTTTCCCCCAGTCAGAACACTCGAAGGGGTTTTTTCCCCGGGTTGTCGCTGAGATGCTGCGTGAGATTACTTTTATGAGCAAAGATTGCCACATTATGCAACGATAATTTTTTTTCCCCTGTGTGGTTTCAGGTGCCGTGTCAGATCCCCTTTGGGAGAAATCTTTCCAATACTTACTTTTCATAGGGTTTTTTCCCCTTAACGTTTTTCGTGAGTGCATTTCTTTTTTTTAAAAAACTTCACACACTAAATAAAAAAGTTCTCTTCGATTGGGACATGTTAAAGTAAAATTTAGATAAGTATATCTTGTGCGTTAAGAAAACTTCTTTGTCAACTTTCGTCTGTGAGGAACAGCCCCTTTTCAATTTTTTTTTAGGTGCAATTTTGAAAAAGTATATCGTGGGTAGGTCGTGTTAACCGTCCGGGATGTTCGAAAGCATTAAAATGATGCGAAAAAACAGTTCCAATGGCGGATAAAATTAACAGTTAGTATCAATTTTTCCCAGTCAGTTTTCTACGATACCATAAATTAAAGACAGTACAAATATTTGGGGAATACTCAGGACCAGAATTTATGTAGTAATTTATAACATAAAATTAAAAATACACGAACGTTTTGCATAAAAAAACATGGATCTTTTTACGTAAAGGGAACCTACCTCGGGCCAAAGTAACAGTGGGAGCCCAAAAGGGAAAAAAACCGAGAACTGAACAGTGCTTTATCCATTACATCTAGTGGAATACAGGGTTCATCTGTGTGACTCATTACTCGGGGCCCTCTCTCTCCCCCTCTCTCTCCTCTCCTCTCTCTCTCTCCTCTCTCCCCTCTCTCCCCTCTCCCCCTCTCCCCCCTCTCCCCTTCGCTCTCGGCTCTCGCTTATTTGAAATCATTTACCGTCAACATTTTCGAAACAATGCAAATGCACTCAAGTGTGTTTTGGTGTGTGTGGGTGGGGGGGGTGTGGGGGGGGGGTTTTTTTTTTTTTTTTTTGTGTGTGTGTGTGTGTGTGTGTGTGTGTAACAATACAAGGCATAAAAACTAAAGAATTTTGCAACTTTGGGGGTGCATATATTTTAAAAATATATATATATATAAATATATATTTTATAAAATATATATATTATATAATATATATAATAATATATATATAAAGGGGTTTAGTAAAAATCGTCCATTATACATACAGAACATCGCTGAAGTAAAGTAAATATTTTTGTTTTTTTTAGAAAAAAAATGGGAAAGGCCATCTGTTTTAAAGAAAAAGGGGAAAAAAAAAATTTTTTATGAAAAAAACTTAATGTAATGAGGACTAGAAAATTTGGGGGAAGTGTTTTTTATTTGGGCCCAATTTAAGAATTTTAATTTGAAATCTGGGTTTTAGGAATAAAAAAACCAAATAACAAATTTTCAAAATTGTTTTATTTTTTAGGTTTATTTTACATTGGAATTAACAAAAGCCTAAACAAAATAATTCAAATCTTAAAAAATTTATTTTGAAAAAGGGGCTGGGTTTAAATTCCCGATTCTTAAAAATAATTTTTTTAAAAAGAAATCCCCAATGGTCGTTTCCCACCTTTTTTTTTTTTTGAAGACCGGGGGGGCGGGGTGTGGGGCCCCATTCTTAAAAAAAAAATAAAAAAAAAAATTTTAAAAACTCACCAAGAAGGAGGAAATGTTATTCGCACTTTTGTTTTTTTCTCAAGGGAACGTGAATTATATTAAAAGTGGTTTTTTTTTTGTTTTTTTTTTATGCCCATAAAAATTTTGTTCCCAAAAGTCACCCTTCTCCAAAGGAAAAAACCTTTTACACCCAAAAAACCATGATAAAAAGGTTGAATTTAAAAAAGAGGGAAAAAGTTTTTTTTTTTTTTTTTTTCATAGAAACCCATAATATAACTTGTTTATTTTTTTACCATTTTTAAAAAAATTTTGAATTTGGGCACTAAATAAAAGGGAAAAAAAAATTTTTTTTTAAAAAAAAAAAAAAAAAAAAAAAAAAAAAAAAAAAAAAAAACAAAAAAAAAGGAAAAAATAAAAAAAAAAATACCTAACAACCTAACAATTGCTTGCTAAGTGTATAAGAGTTTGGATTCATCGTACCCATCGCGAGGGGTTTTCATGGCCAAAATCACGGTTTGTATTAGAAAAACCCCTTTTATGGTAAGGATTTTTACAAGCAGTCTTAGTAGTGAGAAAAAACCCTTTACCTTGTCTCGGAAACAGCCACGAGGCCCCGCAATGCGGGCCGGACGTTTGTGAACAAACCCTCACATTAAAAGGGTGTTCTCTCACGCCGCGCAACGTCAAGAATTTGCCAGTAAGCCACAATTATTTGCTTTACGAAAAGGAATTTTTTCATTACAGACGTTATTTTTCTTTGCTGCCTATACCATGACCATCAACAACGAGGTAGACGACGGGATAAAAAGGATAATTTGCGCCCTTTTAGTTGTAATTACAGCCATAAAACTATTTTAATCCACGCGCATTGAAGGGCCAGCTCCCCAAAATAAATAAATTTTCACTCCATTGACCCGATGATGCCCTGCTAGTGTTCTTTAGCCCCCAGCCGTGAACGTAATCGCGGGACACCATGGTTGTAATTCTTGACACACACTTTGCTGAAATCAATTCCTCCCGTCTGACAACCTGTTTAGCTTGCAAGAATCATATTTTCCCCTTTTTACTCAGTATTTTTCACAAAATTTAGAAGAGATGGTAGGTGAAACTTTAATTTTTTCCCTGTCACAATCCTGTGAAGGCGCCGTCACAACCATAGACATGTTTCGTACCCATACAGTTTTGTAGGTTTACATATGCACTTTTTTGTGAAATTTTTTAAAAACCATCAGTATATGAAATTTCTTACGGAAAATTCTAAAAGAATTTTTTAATTTTATAGCAATTAGTTTTAAAGCAAGAAAAAAACGCAACATTTTCCCGGAGAAATGCGAAATTTGTTTAAATTTGGACAAAAAAGGCAAAAGTGTAGTCTTTTTGTCAAACGCCTAAAAAAACAATTTGGCTGTGAAAAATGCTAGCTGGAACTGCCCCAATCTTTCCTTGTTATGTTTCCTCATATTTTAACACGATAAATCTTTGGGGGAAAAATGATATAGCAGATTATACATTTGCAGTTTACGTGTAAAGTTTTAAATATAAAACACACAAAATCTTTGTATCTCCTATAAAAAAATAATAGATAGATAAAATTTGATAAGATTAAATAGAAAATTTTTTAATATACAATACACCCAACACACACACACACACACACACCAAAAACACACACACACCAACACACACACAACACACACACACACACACACACCATTAATATAGATAGAAGAAGATTAATATTCATAATACACACTTACATGCTCACACACACACAAATAAGTTTACGTGTTTTCATACACTTTTTTGGTAAATTTTTAAAAACACATAGTATATGATAATTTTTTACGAAATTCTAACAGAATATAATATATAGCAATTAGTTCAAAGCAAGAAAAAAACGCAACATTCTCCCGGAGAAAGTCCGAAATTGTTTTTTTTTGTGACAAATGGCAAAGTGTAGTCTTTTATGTCAAACTGCCTAAAAAAAAAATTGGCTGTGAAAAAATGCTAGTGGGAAAAAATGCCCAATTTTCCGGTATGTTTCCCTCATATTCTATACACGATAAAAACTTGGGAAGAAAATATAGCAGACAATCATTCGCGTTCAGTGATAAGTTTTTAAAATAAAATGACACCAAAACTTCTGTATTTTCTATAAAAAAAGATAGATAGAAGATAGTATAGATATAGATATAGAAAATACATACTAAATTTAAAATACACCACACACACACACACACAACACACACACACACACACACACACACACACACACACACCACCACACAAAAAAAAAAAAAAAAAAAATAATATATATAGATAGATAGATTAGATAAGATAGAAAAGATTACATATAATACATACACCTTTCAGAACACACTCACACAACACAAATAACACACAAAACACACACACACCAAAACACACACACACACACAACACACACACACACACACAGATGTGTGTAATTAAAATATATAGTTTTATTTTAATTTTATAAAAAATAATATAATATATATAAATAGATAGATAGATAGAAAAAGATAAAAATATAGTATAATAGTAGGGCCTTTCGAAAAATCGGAAAAATCGCTTAATATTAGCTGCAAAAAACCATCAAGGCGACCCTAATTAAGGGGGGGCCCGAAGGTTTTTTCGAGTGTAGAAATTTCGAAAAGGGAAGAAAAATTAAAATCAGACAAGAAAAAACCCCATATTTACAACCAGTAGTTTTAAATTTTTTCAAAGTATTTTTCCTCTTGACGCAAAAGTATTGCATCATGATTACCGCACTTTCTGTCTCAGCGGGGAACTGTGAGCCGTTTTCTTCAGAAAACTGACCGCGTAACTTCAAAAAACCCAGGATATAATCCCATACAGTACTTTTTTCGCAAAAGCTTTAAGACTAAAAAGGGAGAACAATCAACAAAAAAAGGAAGTAAGGAAATTCCCCATATGCGAAGTTTAAACTCGCCCGGGCTATGCCCATAAAGGGAGCCCGTACTGTGTCGATATTGCGGACTCGTAGGTGTCAGATGGGTGACTCGGCAAAAACCAGTCCTACCCCCCGTGGTCCCCAAAACCCACAGCAATAACAATCAGGGGGGACAATTGCTTTTCTCACGCTGGGGGGGCGCAAACCCGCCGACCCCTCGGAGGGGAGGCCAAAACACTTTACCACTTACTAGCCCGGAGGCGTATTTTTCGTTATTTAATGCTCAAGAAAGAGGAAAACAAATGAGGTCTCTTTTAACGGGGGGGACTCCAGTTTGGGAGCCGGGAGAAATGGGGGCCCGGATGGTTATCAAAAAGCAGCGAACCCCCTTTGGAAGTTAAAAAAAAAAAATATGACACTCTAAAAGAACATAGAAAGAAAAAATACGCAAAAGGACGAACTAAAAATGAAATAAAAAATTAGAATGAGAAATGTCAGAAGGGGGGGAGAATTACTAAAAAGGGCTTAAAAACTAAAAAAATAAAAAAAGAAAAAAAAAAATAAAAAAAAACATAGGGGAAAGAACAGATGAACAAAAAGGGGGAATTGAAGTGAGAGAAAAAATGTGAAAAAAAATTTAGTAAAAATGTAATTCAGGGTGAATAATAGAAATAGTAAAAGGTAAAAAAAATGTAAAATGTAAAGAGAGAGAAGACACCTGTTTTGTGTAAAACGCAGCATAAAAAAGATAAATTTTACACCACCATAAAACAGCCAAGTAAAACTATATTTCAGCAGTCAGGTGAATATCCCGAATAGAATTTTAAAGGGGGTAAGCGAAGATCTTAAGCAAAACAGGAGGAGCATATCTCACATGGTGGAAACGTAGAAGTGAAATAATGAAAAAACCGAGGGAAACTTTGCTTTCTGTAAAAAAAAGAAAAAAAAAGGGCTTAGAATGCAAAAAAACAACAATTAAAAAATCAAAAGCATCAAAAAAAAAGATTTAAAAAAAAAAAAATGGAAAAAAAAAAAATCTACGCAGCGGATGTGGATCCCTATTTTGCACGCTAAGGAAATTTTTTGCTGAGGATTGCAAAATACAAGAGAGATGGTCAGCAAAACAAGAAATAAAAAAGGAGGCGATGGGAAGCGGCCCGATTGCGGGGTAGGATAGGGAGGAGGTGGAAGCAGAGCAAGATTTGGCTAAAGACGGGAAGGGGATCAAGCGGGGAAAAAAAAAAAATGGAGGAAGGAGAGATAGCTTGAAGTAAGGGTAGTGAAAACCCCGAGGGGAAAAAAATGAGAAGATGGATGAAAATATTCGAGGGGAAAAAAAAGGTAGAAAAAAGGGGGGGAAGAGAGGGATGAAAAAAAAAATTGGGGGGACCCTTGGGGAAAAAAAAAATAGGAGA
>NW_023642244.1:0-40220 GCF_015228065.2 Penaeus monodon | reverse complement strand
TAATGATGAAGATAAAGTAATTGACGATAATAATGATGATATATGAAATGAGTTATACAAATTTCCATTATTAGTATAGAAAAAATTCCCAAAGTCGAAAAAGCGGCAAAATTACAAATATAGCCTTTTGAAGTATACTCAAATGACGTTTTTTCCATTTTTTGGTGATTTCGAATATTAGTATATGATAATAATTACCAGAATTGTATTAATTAAATAATGAATAAATGAATAAAAATTGATAACTGATATATAAAATTATATTATAATTTATTATATTATTTTATTATTATCATTATTATTTTTTATTTTATTATATTATATATTATTTAATATAGTATATTGCAAAATTATCATACTGTAATAATAAAATATAATAAAGTATGTATATATAATGTATGTTATAATATTGTTATTATATATTATTGTATTATTATCATTATTATTATTGTACTGTATATAATTGAAAAATATATATATAGTATAATTATATAATAACGATATAATAAGATATATATAATATATATAAATTATATTGTATTATATTGTTTATAATTATTATTGTTTGGTAATATATTATTCCATAAGTCATAATCCAAAATCATAAATATACTTTGAATATATGTAATAATGAATATTATTTATTATATTGTGATTATGAATTATTAGGTATATGATAATATTCAAATTTATAATCATAAAATAATGATGATAAAAGTGAATTGCAATTTATAACATTGAATATATAAATAATTAATTAATTATAATGAATTGAATATATTATTATAGTATATAAATGATTTTTTACATTATTTATTATTTACATTAAAAGATCTATATATTGTAATAAAATAAAATAGTATTATATATAAAATAATATGTTAAATAATGAATTTTGTATTACTATTTTATTATTATATTATTATTATTGTATTATATAATATTGATATATTATTATATATTATTAATTATTAATTATTAATTATATTATATTAATTATTATATTATAATCTATTATTTTATTATTATTGTATATATATTATTATTATTAGTATATTATATTATATAATAATTATATTAATATATTATTGCAATTATTGTATTAATTAATATATATTATATATTGAATGTATATAATGAAAATATTATTATATATAATGATTAAGTAATAACGATACATAAGATAATATATAATAT
The DNA here is from genome assembly GCF_015228065.2 of Penaeus monodon. Lineage (NCBI taxonomy): Eukaryota > Metazoa > Arthropoda > Malacostraca > Decapoda > Penaeidae > Penaeus > Penaeus monodon. The sequence goes on along the minus strand of NW_023642244.1, from coordinate 39,023 downwards.
TATATAAAGAATTTATTATTTTATATTATATTACTAAGTTAAGATAATTATAATTATTAAAACTCATATTACTAATATACCTTTGATAATATATAAATTGCTATTTTATATTATTGAATTTGATATATGATATGAATATGATAATAATTACATAATGATATATAAATCAATAATGATGATAAATGATAAAAGATTATATAAATGGAATAGTGTAAAATATAATTATAAAATGTATAATAAATTTCATAATGATATTATATTAAATATTAATTAAATATTATTTAATATAATATCATTAAAACATTTTTCCATTCTTATAAATGATTATCAATTAATTAAGTATATAAATAATATTTCATAATTATTTATTATATATATATGATTAAATAATTATAAGATGTTATTGATAAATAATTATTAAATATAATTAATATATATATATTATTATTATATAATTATTATTATAATTATTATTTTTTATTATTTTATTATATTATTTATTTTATGTTTATATTATTGAAAATAATTATCCAAAAATTCATTAATAATAAAATTGAAATAATGATATAAATTAATAATGTATGTTATATTGTTATTATATGATATTTGTATTATATTCATAATATTATGTATATCATATAATGAATATATAATAACAGAATTGTATATATAATATAAAAAGGTATAAAATATTCCAATAAGTCAAAACGGCAAAATCTATCAAATATACTTTTGAGAGTATCCTCCAAAATGACGTTTTTTCCATTTCTTTGGTGATTTCGGCAATTATTAGGGTAATAATGATAATAATTACCAAATTGTATTAATCATAACAATAATGATGATAAAAGTGAGAATAAAGAGAATTTTGATAACATTTGAATATTATTAAAATTATTATTATTATTATTATATTATTATTATTATTTTTATTATTATTATTATTATTATTACTATTATCTAATTATTAGTATCATTGCCAAAAAATCTATCATATCTGTAATAATAACAATAATAATAATAATATAAGTATAATAATAATAATGCTAGTGTTATAATATTGTTTTTAGTATTTTTATTGTTTTTTTTTTCATTTTTATTATTTGTACTGGTAGTATAATTGCAAAATAATTATTATAACAGTAATATTACAGTAATAACGATACTAATTAAGATAATATATAAATTATTATTATAAATCGTTATTATTGTTATTATTATTGTTATTACTATTATTATTGTTGTGGTTATTAGTATTATTGCAAAAATATATATTAACTCCAATAATTGCAATAATAATGATAACATTGCATAATGAGATAATAATTGCAATAATGATGATAATGATGAATGATAAGATGAATAATGATGATAATGCTGATGAAACGATAATAATGATGATAATCATGATAATGATGATGATAATAAAATTGTGTCCATAATAATATAAAAAAGGTATAAAAAAATTCCAATAAAAGAAAAAGGAAATAGCGAAATATAGCCTTTGAGTTACTCCAAAAATGCATTTCTTTGATTTCTTGGATTATTTAGGGTATAATGATATAATTACCAGAATTTGTTAATCATAACAACAATGATAGAAAAGATAAAGAATTTTAGATAACATTAATATTATTAAAATTATATATATTAATTATTATTATTATAATTTTATTATTATTATTTATTTTTTATTATTATTATTATATATTATTATTATATTTATTATAATTATAATTTTAAATATAATTAATATTATAATAAATAATATAATCTATGAAATAATAATATCTTGTTAATAAATATTTATTATTATATTATTATTAATTATTATGTTGTTATTGAAATATTATTAAAAATAATTATTATTAGTAATAATATTAATAAGATGTAATTAATTATAAAATAATTATTATTATTATATTCATTATATATTATTTTGTATTATATTTATTGAATTTAATCGTATATATTAATTATATAAACTAATATTGAATATGGATATAATTAATACATAATATATTATAATGAATGAAATTGATAATAATGATATAAGATGAAATATGATGATAATAATGAAATGATGAAATAATGAGATGATGATATATAATATGAATATATAAATAAAAATTATAAAAAAATCGAAAAAGAAAATGGCCATTGAATAATAAAAAAGAGTATCATTCCAAAGTCGATTGGCCAAAATTCTTGGAATATAATTATTGAGATATATAAAAAAATTTTTGATTATATAATTAAAAAATTTGATAAAATTAATATAAAAAAATTTATATTATATTATTAAATTATTATTAATATATTAAAGAAAATTATTATTTATTATTATTATTATTATTATTATTATTATATTATTATTATTATTATTATTATTATTATTACTAATTATCTTACTTATTAGTAACATTGCCAAAAATCTATCATATCTGTAATAATAACAATATCATAAATAAGTCTATATAATAATAATATGCTAGTGGTTCTATATTGTTATTATATTATTATTGTTATTATTATCAGTATTATTATTTGTAGTGGTAGTATATTGCAAAAATAATTATTATAGCAGTAATAATTACAGTAATAACGATACTAATTAAGATAATGAATATAAATTATTATTATAAAATCGTTATTATGGTTATTTTATTGTGTTTAGTACTATTTATTATTGTTGTGTTATTATATTATTGCAAACTATATACTATAACTCCAATAATTGCAATAATAATATAACAATTGCAATATGATGATAATAATGTGCAATAATGATGATAATGAATGATGATAATGATGATAATGATGATAATGACTGATGATAACGATAATAATGATGATCATCATTATAATGATGAGATAATACAGAATTGTGTCCATTATAATATAAAAAAGGTATAAGAAAAACATTCCCAAAAGTCGCAAATAGCGTCCAAAATCTAGCGAAATTATAGCCTTTTGATATATACTCCAAAATGACGTTTTTTCCATTTCTTGTTGATTTCGCAATTATTAGGGTAATAATGATAATAATTACCAGAATTGTATTACTCATAACAATAATGATGATAAAAGTGAGAATAAAGAGAATTTTGATAACATTTGAATATTATTAAAATTATTATTCTTATTATTATTATTATTATTATTATGTAATTAGTATATTATATGATTAATATTATTATTATTGTATTGATTATTATTATTATTATATATCTTAATTATAGTATCATTGCCAAAAAATCTATCATATCTGTATAATAACAATAATAATACTAAGTTATAAGTATATAATAATAATGCGATGGTTATAATATTGTTATTAGTATTATTATTGTTATTTATTATCATTATATTATTTGTACTGGTAGTATAATTGCAAAAATAATTAGTATAACGTAATAATTACAGTAATAACGATACTAATTAAGATAATGATAATTAAATTATTATTATAAAATCGTTATTTATTGTATTATTATTGTTTATTACTATTATATTGTTGTGGTTATTATTATTATTGCAAAATATATACTAACCTCCAATAATTGCAATAAATAATGATAACAATTGCAATAATGATGAAAAATTGAAATAATGAGGATAATGTGAGGATAATGATGATAATTGGGATAATGATGATGAGAACGTAATAATGATGATAATCAGAATACTGATGAATGATAATAACAGGATTGTGTCCATATATAAATAAAAAAGGTATAATAAAACATTCCCAAAAGTCGAAAAGCGGCAAAATCTAGCGAAATATAGCCCTTTTGAGAGTATACTCCAAATGACGTTTTTTTCCATTTCTTGTGGGGTGATTTCGCAATTATTAGGGTAATAATGATAATAGATTACCAGAATTGTATTAATCATAACAATAATGATGATCAAGTGAGAATAAAGAGAAATTTTGATAACATTTTGAATATTATTAATTATTATATTATTATTATTATTATTATATTATTATATTTATTATTATTATTATTATTATTATTATTATTCTTATTATTATTATTACTAAATTATCTTAATTATTAGTATAATTGCAAAAAATTCTATCATATCTGTAATAATAACAGTATTAAATAATAAGTATAAGTATAGTAATAATAATGCGTAGTGGTTATAATATTGTTATTAGTATTATTATTGTTTATTATTATCATTATTATATTTGTACTGGTAGTATAATTGCAAAAATAATTATTATAACATAATATTACAGTAATAACGATACTAATTAAGATAATGATATAAATTAATTTATATAAAATCGTTTTATTGTTATTATTATTGTTATTACTATTATTATTGTTGTGGTTATTAGTATTATTGCAAAAATATATACTATATACTGCAATAATTTCAATAATAAGATAACACTTGCATAATGATTGATAATAATTGCAATAATGAATTATAATGCGATGATTAATGATGATAATGATTATAATGATGATGATAACGATAATAATATGATAATCATGATAATGATGTGATAATAACAGAATTGTGTCCATATATATATAAAAAAGGTATAAGAAAAAACATTCCCAAAATTCGAAAAGCGGCAAATCGAGCGAAATATAGCCTTTTGAGAGTAACTCCAAAATGACGTTTTTGACACACATTTCTTTGGTGATTTCGGCCATTTATTAGGGTATGATGATAATAATTCACAGAATTGTATTAATCATAACAATAATGATGATAAAGAGTGAGAATAAAAGGAAGAATTTGATACATTGAATATTATTAAAATTATTATTATTATTATTATTATTACTTATTTATTATTGATTATTATTTTATTACTTATTTATTATTATTATTATTATTATTATTATTACTATTATCTTAATTATTAGTATCATTGCCAAAAAATCTATCATTCTGTAATAATACCAATAATAATAATAAGTATAAGTAAATAATACTAATGCTAGTGGTTTATAATTTGTTATTAGTATTATTGTGTTTCTTATTATCATTATTATTATTTGTACTGGTAGTATAATTGCAAAATAATTATTATAACAGTAATGAATTACAGTAATAACGATACTAATTAAGATAATGATATAAATGTTATTATTATAAAATCGTTATTTATTGTTTATTATTATTGTTATAGACTATTATTTTGTTGTGGTTATTATATTATTGCAAAAATATATACTATTAACTCCACTAATGCAATATAATGATAACAATTGCAATAATGATGATAAAATTTGCCAATAATTGATGATAATGATGATGATAATGATGATAATGATGATAATGATGATGATAACGATAATAATGATGATGAATCAGGATAATGATGATGATAATAACAGGAATTGTGTCCATATATAATATAAAAAAAGGTATAAGAAAAACATTCCAAGTCGAAAAAGCGGCAAAATCTAGCGAATATAGCCTTTTGAAGAGTATACTCAATGACGTTTTTTTCATTTCGTTGTGATTTTCCGGCAATTATTATGGGTAATAATGTAGTAATTACCAGAAATTGTATTATCATAACAAATAATGATGATAAAAGTTGAGAATAAAGAGAATTTTGATACATTTGAATATTATTAAAATTATTATTATTATATTATTATTATTATTATTATTATTATTCCCATTCGTATTATTTATTATTATTATTATTATCATTATTATTATTATTACTATTATCTTAATTATTAGTATCATTGCCAAAAAATCTATCATATCTATATTAATAACAATATAATAATAAGTATAGAGTTAATAATAATAATGCTATTGGTTATATATTGTTATTAGTATTATTATTGTTATTATTTCATTATTTTATTTGTACTGGTAGTGATAATTGCAAAATAATTATTATAACAGTAATAATTAAGTAAGAACGATACTAATTAAGATAATGATATAAATTTATTATTATAAAATCGTTATTATTGTTATTATTATTGTTATTACTATTATTATTGTTGTGGTTATTAGATTATTGCAAAAATATATCCTATACTCCATAATTGCAATAATAATGATAACAATTGCAATATGTGATCATGATTGCAATAATGATGATAATGAGGATGATATGATGATAATGAGAAATGATGAGATAACGATAATAATGATGATAACATATAATGATGATTGATCATAACAGGAATTGTGTCCATATATAATATAAAACAAGTAAAGAAAAAACATTCCCAAAAGTCGAAAAGCGGCCAAAATCTAGCGAATATAGCCTTTTGAGAGTATACTCCATAAATGGACGTTTTTTCCCCATTCTTTTGGTGTTTCGGCAATTATTAGGGTAATAATGATAATAATACCGAATTATATTATCAAACAATAATGATGATAAAAGTGAGAATAAAGAGAATTTTGGATAACATTGAATATTTATTAAAATTATTATTATTATTATTATTATTATATTATCATTTTTATTTTATTATTCATTATTATTATTATATTATTATTCTTATTATTATTATTTATTATTATTACAGTATCTTATTATTAGTATCATTGCCAAAAATCTATCATATCTGTAATAATCACATAATAATAATAAGTATAGAGTATAATAATAATAGTGCTAGTGGTTTATTATTGTTATTAGTTTATATTAGTGTTTATTATTATCATTATTATTATGTTGTACTGTAGTATAATTGGCAAAAATAATTATTATAACAGTTAATAATTACAGAATCACAGATACTAATTAAGATAATGATATAAATTATTATTATAAAATCGTTATTTTGTTATTATTATTGTTATATATTATTAATTGTTGTGGTTATTAGTATGTATTGCAAAAAAATATATACTATCACTCCATAATTGCAATAAATAATGATAACAATTGCAATAATGATGATAATAATTGGCAATAATGATGACAATGATGATGATAATGATGATAATGTGATAATGATGATGATACGATAATAATGCTATAATCATTATAATGATGATGATAATAACAGGAATTGTGTCCATATATAATATAAAAAAGTATAAGAAAAACATTCCCAAAAGTCGAAAAAGGCGTGCAAAATCTAGCGAGATATAGCCTTGAGAGTATACTCCAAATGACGTTTTTTCCTTTCTTTGGTGGATTTCGGCAATTATTAGGGTAATATGATAATAATTACCAATTGTATTAAATCATACAATAATGATGACTAAAAGTGAGAATAAAGAGAATTTTTTGATAACATTTTGAATATTAATTAAAAATTATTATTATTATTATTTATTAATTATTATTACTATTATTATTATTATTATTATTATTATTATTATTATTATTATTATTATTATTATTACTAATTATCCTTAATTTATTAGTATCATTGCCAAATATCTATCTATCTGTATAATAACACATTTAATAATAAGTATAAGTATTAATAATAATAATGCAGTTTGTTATATATTGTTATTAGTATTAGTATTTTCTTATTATCATTTATTATTATTTGTACTGGTAGTATAATTGCAAAAATAATTATTATAACAGTAATAATTACAGTAATAAGTACTAATTAATAATTATATAAATTATTATTATAAAATCGTTTATTATTGTTATTATTATTGTTATTACTATTATTATTTTGTGGTTCTTCGTATTATTGCAAAATATATCTATAACTCCAATAATTGCAATAATCATGATAGACAATTGCAATAATGATGATAAATAATTGCAATATGATGATAATGATGATGATAATGATGATAATATGATAATGATGATGAGTACGATATAATGATGATAATCATGATACTGATGATGATAATAACAGGAATTGTGTCCATATATATTAAAAAGGTAATAGAAAAACATCCCAAGAAGTCGAAAAGCGCAAAAATCCTAGCGAAATATAGCCTTTTGAGAGTATCCTCCAAAATGACGTTTTTTCCATTTCTTTGGGTGATTTCGTCAATTATTAGGGTATAATGATAATTAATTACCAGAATTGTTTAATCATAACAATAATGATGATGAAAGTGAGATAAAGAAGAATTTTGATACATTTTTGGAATATTAATTACAAATTATTTATTCATTATTATTATTATTATTATTATTATTATTATTATTATTATTATTATTATTATTATTTATTATTATTATTATTTACAATTATTACTATTCTAATTATAGTATCATTGCACAAAATCTCATCATATCTGGTAATAATAAAAATCATAATAATAAGTATAGTATAATAATAATAATGCTAGTGGTTATAATATTGTTATTAGGAATGTATTATTTGTTATTATTATCATTATTATTATTGTATGGTAGGTATAATTGGCAAAAATAATTATTAAACAGTAATACTTACAGTAATAACGATACCTAATTAAGATATGACATATATTATTATATAAAATCGTTATTATTGTTATTATTATTGTTATTACTATTATTATTGTTGTGGGTTATTAGTATTATTGCAAAAATATATACTATAACTCCATAATTGCGATATAATGATAACAATTGCAATAATGAGGATAATAATTGCAATATGATGATACATGATGATGATAATTGATGATAATTATATCATGATGATATAACGATAATAATGAATGATAATCATGCTAATGATGATGATCATAACGGAATTGTGTCCATATATAATATAAAAAAGGTATAGAAAAACATTCCCAAAAGTGCGAAAAAGCGGCAAAGATCTAGCGAAATAGCTTTTGAGAGTATACTCCAAAATGACGTTTTTTCCATTTCTTTGGTTATTTTCGGCAATATTAGGGTAATAATGGATAGAATAATTACAGAATTGTATTAATCATAGACAATATGAGGATAAACGTGATAATAAAGGAATTTGATAATCATTTGAATATTATTAAATTATTATTTTAATTATTTATTATTATTATTATTATTATTATTATTATTATTATTATTATTATTATTATTATTATTATTATTTATTCATTATTACTATAATCTTTAATTATTAGTATCATTTCCAAAATCTATCATATCTGGAATAATAACATAATAATATAGTATAAATGTATAATAATAATAATGCTAGTGGTTTATAATATTTGTTTATTAGTATTATTATTGTTATTATTAGCATTATTATATTTGTACTGGTATTATAATTGCAAAATAATTATTAATAACAGTAATAATTACATAATAACGATACTATTAAGATAATGATATCAATTTTATTATAAATCGTTATTATTGTTATTTATTATTGTTTATTACTATTATTATGTGTGGTTATTAGTATTATTGCAAAATATATCTAATAACTCCAATAATTGGCAATAATAATGATACCATTGCATAATGATGATAATAATTGCATACTGATGATAATGATGATGATAAATGATGATATGATTATAATGATGATGATAACGATAATAATGAATGAATTAATCATGATATGATGATGAATAATTAACAGGAATTGTGTCCACATATCTATATAAAAAAGGTATAAGAAAAACATTCCCAAAATCGAAAAAGCGGCAAAATCTAGCGAAATGATAGCCTTTTGAGAGTAGACTGCCCAAATGACGTTTTTTCCATTTTCTTTGGGGTGATTTCGGCAATTTTAGGTAAATAATGAATAATAATTACCAGAATTTATTAATACATAACAATAATGAATGATAAAAGTGAGATAAAGAAGAATTTTCTAACATTTGAATATTATTAAAATTATTTAGTATTATTATTATTATTATTTATTATATTATTATTATTATTAATTATTATTATTATTATTATTATTATTAATTTTATTACTATTATCATTAATTATTAGTCTTGCCAAAAATCTATCCATATCTGTATATACAATAATAATAATAAGTATAAGTATAATAATAATATGCCTAGTGGTGATAATATTGTTAGTAGTATTATATTATTGTTATTCTTATCATTATTATTACTTTTACGGGTAGTATAATTGCAAAAATAATTATTAGAACAGTAATAATTACAGTACTACCGATACTAATTAAGATAATGATAAAATTATTATTATAAAATCGTTATTATTGTTATATTATTGTTTATTACTATTATTATTGTTGTGGTTAGTAGTATTATTGCAAAAATATCTACTATACTCCAATAATTGCAATAATAATGATAACATTGGCAATAATATGATAATAATTGCAAGAAGATTATAATGATGATGATATGATGATAATTATGATAATGATGAGGATCACGATAATAATGATGATCATCATGATAATGAGATGATAATACATGAATTGTGGGGTCCATATATAATATAAAAAAGGTATAAGAAAAACATTCCCAAAAGTCGAAAAGCGCAAATCTAGCGAGGGGGATATAGCCTTTTGAGAGTATCGCTCAAAAATGGACGTTTTTCCATTTCTGGTTGGTGATTTTCGGCAAATATATTAGGGTAATAATGATAATAAGTTACCCAGAATTGTATTAATCATAACTAATAATGATGTCAAAGTGGAATAAAGAGAATTTTTGATAACATTTTGAAATATTATTAAAATTATTATTTATTATTCTTATTATTATTATTATTATTAATTATTATTGATTATTATTATTTATTATTATTATTATCATTTAATTATTTTATTACTATTATCTTAATCATTAGTATCATTGCCAAAAAATCTATCATATCTGTAATAATAACAATAATATAATAAGTAGAAGTATGATAATAATAACTGCTAGTGGTTATGAATATTTTATTAGTATTATTATTGTTTATTATTATATGATTATTATTTGTACTGGTAGTATAATTGCAAAATCATTAGTTTATACAGTAATATTAACAGTAATATCGATACTTAATTAAGAATAATGATATAACATTAGTTATTATAAAATCGTTATTATTGTTATTAATTATTGTTTAATTACTATTATTATTGTTGTGGTTATTAGTATTTTGCCAAAATATAATACCTATAACTCCAATAATTGCAATAATAATGATAACAATTGCAATAATGATGATAATAATTGCAATAATGATGATAATGATGATATAATGGATGATATGATGATAATGATGATGATAACGATAATAATGATGATAAATCATGATTAATGATGATTATAATAACAGGAATTGTGTCCATGAATATCATATAAAAAATGTAATAAGAAAAACATTCCCAAAGTCGAAAAAGCGGCAAAATTTCCTCAGCGAAATATAGCCTTTTGAGAGTATACTCCAAAATGACGTTTTTTTCCATTTCTTTGGTGATTTTCGGCAATTATTAGGGTAATAATTATAATAATTTACCAGAATTATATTAATCATACAAATGTGAGAATGGAGATGATTAAAGTGAGAATAAAGAGAATTTTGATAACATTATGATTATTATATTAAAATTATATTATTATTAATTATTATTATTGTGTATTATCATTATTTATTATATATTATTTATTAATTGATTATTATTATTATTATTTTAGTTTAGTTTAATTAATTATTATTATTATTATTACTTATTATCTTAATTATTAGTAATCATTGCCAAAAAATCTATCATATCCTGTTAATAATAACAATAATAATACTAAGGTAATAAGTATAATAATAATATTCATAGTGGTTATAAATATTGTTATTAGTAATTATTATTAGTTAGTTATTATCGAATTATTATTATTTGTACTGGTAGTATAATTGCAAAAATAATTATTATAACAGTAATAATTACAGTATAACGATACTAACTTAGATATGATATAAATTATTAGTTATAAATCGTTATTATTGTTATTATATTGTTATTCTATTTTATTGTTGTGTTATTGTATTGATTGCAAAATATATACTATAACTCCAATAAACTTTTCAATAATAATATAACAATTGTCAATAATGGATGATAATGATTGCAAATAAATGAATGATAATTATGATGTAATGATGATAATGATGATAATGATGATGATAAACGAATAATAATGATGATCATCATGAATAATGATGATGATAATACACAGGAATTGTTTCCCATATATAATATAAAAAAGGTATAAGAAAAAACATATCCCAAAAGTCGAAAAGCGCAAAATCTAGCGAAATATAGCACTTTTGAGAGTAATACTCCCAAAATGACGTTATTTTTCCATTTCTTTGGTGGATTTCGGCAATTATTGGGTAATAATGATAATAATTACCAGAATAGTATAATCATAACAGTAATGATGATGAGTAGAGGAAGTGATATAAAGAAATTTTTGATAACATGAATATTATTTAAAATTATTTTTTTTTTTTTTCATCTTTATTATTATTATTATATAAAGATATTATTATTACTATTATTATTATTATTATTATTATTATTCTTATTATTATTATTATTATTATTACTATTATCTTAATTATTATTATCAATTGCCAAATAATCTATCATATCTGTAATAATAACAATATTAATAATAAGTATAAGTATAATATTATAATAATAATGCTAGTGGTATAATATTGTTTATTAAGTATTATTATTAGTTATTATTATCATTATATTAGTTGTACTGGTAGTAATAGATTTCCAATCGGAAGTAACTTATATTGATAACATGTAATATTACATGTCATATAACGGATACATTAAGATAATGATATAAAATTATTATTATAAAATCGTTATTATTGTTATTATTTTGTTATTACTATTATTAGTGGTTGTGGTTATTAGTATTATTGCAAAATATATACTATAACTCCAATATTGCAATAATTATGATAACAATTGCAATAATGATATAATAATTGCAATAATGATGATAATGAGATGAAATGATGATAATGATGAATAATGCGTGATGATACGATAATCATTGATGATAAGTCATGGATAATGATTATGATAATAACAGGATTGTGTCCATATATAATATAAAAAAGGTATAAGAAAAACATTCCCAAAGTCGAAAAAGCGGCAAAATCTAGTCGAATATAGCCCTTTGTGGAGTATACTCCAAAATGACGTTTTTTTTCCATTCTTGTGATTTCGGCAATTATAGGGTAATAATGATAATAATTACCAGAATTGTCTTACTCATAACAATAATGCTGATAAAAGTGAGAATAAAGAGAATTTTGAATACATTTGAATATTATTAAAATTATTATTATTATTATTATTTTATTATTATATTATTATTATTATTATTATTATTACTATTATCTTAATTTATTATATCATTGCCAAACAAATCTATCATATCTGTAATAATAACAATAATAATAATAAATTATAGTATAATCAATAATCATGCTAGTGGTTAAATATTGTTATTAGTATTATTATTGTTATTTTATCATTATTTTATTTGTACTGGTATTATAATTGCAAAAAATAATTATTATAACAGTAATAAATACAGTAATAACGAACTAATTTAAGATATGATATAAAGTATTATTATGAAAATCGTTATTTATTGTTATTTATATTGTTTATTACTATTATTATTGTTGTGGGTTTTTTTTATTAGTATTATTGCAAAAATAATACTATAACTCCACTAAGCTGCATAAAATGGATAACAATTGCAATAAGTAGATATAATTGCAATTAATGATGATAATGATTATGATAATGAGGATAATGATGATAATGATGAGATACGATAATAATATGATAATCATGATAATATGATGATATAACAGGAATTGTGTCCATATATAATATAAAAAGGTATAAAGAAAACATTCCCAAAAGTCGAAAAGCGTCAAAATCTAGCGAATATAGCCTTTAGAGTTACTCCAAAAGTGACGTTTTTATCCCATTTCTTTGGTGTGATTTCGGCAATTATTAGGGTAATAATGATAATAATTACCAGAATTGTCATAATCATAAACAATAATGCTATAAAAGTGAGAAGAAAGAGAATTTTGATAACATTTGACATATTATTAAAATTATTATTATTAATTATTTATTAATTATTATTATTTATTATTCATTATTATTATTATTATATTATTATTATTATTTATTATTATATTATTATTATACATTATCTAATTTATTAGTATCATTGGCCAAAAAATCTATCATATCTGTAATAATAACTAATAATCATCATAAGTATACAGATAATATATTAATGCTAGTGTTATAATACTTGTTATTAGTATTATTTGTTATTAATTATCATTATTATTATTTGTACTGGTAGTATAATTATGTCAAAATAATTATATAACAGTAATAATTACAGTAATACGATACTAATTAAGATAATGTAGAAACTTATTATTATAAAATCGTTATGATTGTTATTATTATTGTTATGTACTATTATTATTGTTGTTGGTTATTAGTATTATTGTCAAAAAAATATTACTATACTCCCAATAATTGCAAATAAATGATAACCTTGGCAATCATGATGATAAATATTGCAATAATGATGATAATGATGATGATAATGATGTAATGATGATAATGATGATGATAACGATAATAATGATGATAATCATATAATGATGCTTATACTAACAGGAATTGTGTTCCATATATAATATAAAAAAGGTATAAGAAAAACTTCCCAAAAGGTCAAAAAGCGGCAAATCTAGCGAAATATAGCCTTTTGAGAGTATACTCCAAAATGACGTTTTTTCATTCTTTGGTGATTCGGCAATTATAGGGTAATAATGATATAATTACCAGATTGTATTAATCATAACATAATGATGATAAAAGTGCGAATAAAGAGAATTTTGATATACATTTGAATATTAGTTACATTATATTTTATTATTATTATTATTATTATTATTATTGTTATTATTATTATTATTATTATTATTATTGTTATTATTTATTATTATTATTCCTATTATCTTAATTATTAGTGATCATGCCAAAAAATCTATCATATCGTAATAATAACAATAATAATAATAAGTATAAGTATAATATAATACTGCTAGTGTTATAATATTGTTATTAGTATTATTATTGTTATTATTATCATTATTATTATTTGTACTGGTAGTATAATTGCAAAAATAATTATATAACAGTAATAATTACAGTTAAAACGATACTAATTAAGATAATGATATAAATTATTATTATAAAATCGTTATTATTGTTATTATTATTGTTATTACTATTATTATTGTTGTGGTATTAGTATTATTGCAAAAATATATACTATAACTCCAATAATTGCAATAATAATGATAACAATTGCAATAATGATGATAATAATTGCAATAATGATGATAATGATGATGAAATGATGATAATGATGATAATGATGATGATAAAACGATAATAATGATGATAATCATGATAATGATGATGATAATAACAGGAATTGTGTCCAATAATAATATAAAAAAGGTATAAGAAAAACATTCCCAAAAGTCGAAAAAGCGGCAAAATCTAGCGAAATATGCCTTTGAGAGTATACTCCAAAATGACGTTTTTCCATTTTTGGTGATTTCGGCAATATTAGGGTAATAATGATAATAATTACCAGAATTGTATTAATCATAACAATAATGATGATAAAAGTGAGAATAAAGAGAATTTTGATAACATTTGAATATTATTAAAATTATATTATATTATTATATTATTAATTATATTATTATTATATTATTAATTAGTATTATAATATTATTATATTATTATTATTATATTATCTAATTATTAGTATCATTGCCAAAAAATCTATATATCTGTAATAATAACAATAATAATAATAAGTATACAGTAAATATATATGCTAGTGGTTATAATATTGTTATAGTATTATTATTGTATATTATTATCATTATTATATTTGTACTGGTAGTATAATTGCAAAAATAATTATTATAACAGTAATAATTACAGTAATAACGATACTAATTCAAGATAATGATATAAATTATTATTAATAAAATCGTATATGTTATTATTATTGTTATTACTATTATTATGTTGTGGTTATTAGTATTATTGCAAAAATATATACTATAACTCCAATAATTGCAATAATAATGATAACAATTGCAATAATGATGATAATAATTGCAATAATGATGATAATGATGATGATAATGATGATAATGATGATAATGATGATGCTAACGATAATAATGATGATACTCATGATAATGATGATGATATAACACAGGAATTGTGTCCATATCATAATATAAAAAAGGTATAAGAAAAACATCAAAAGTCGAAAAAGCGGCAAAATCTAAGCGAATATAGCCTTGAGAGTATACTCCAAAATGAACGTTTTCCATTTCTTGGTGGATTTCTGCAAGATTAGGGTAATAATGATAATAATTACAGCATTGTATGAATCATAACATAAGGAGATAAAAGTGAGAAATAAAGAGAATTTGATACATTTGAATATTATAAAATTATTTTATTATTATTATTAATTTTTCATTTTATTATTTTATTTTATTATGATTAGTATTCTTATTATTATTATTATATTATTCATATTATTATTCTATTATCTTAATTATTAGTATCATGCCAAAAATCTATCCATATCTGGAATAAAACAATAATAATAATAAGTATAAGGTATATAATATAATGCTAGTGGTTATAATATGTTATTAGTATTATTATTGTTATTATTATCATTATATTATTTGTATGGTAGTATATTGCAAAAAAATTATATAACAGAATAATTAAGTAATAACGATACTAATCTAAGATAATGATATAAATTATTATATGAAATCGTTTAATTTATTGTTATTATTATGTTACTTACTATATTATTGTTGTGGTTTTAGTATATTGCAAAATTATATACTATAACTCACTAATTGCAATAATAATGATAACAATTGCAATAATGATGATATAATTGCAAGAATGATGATAAGATGATGATAATGATGAGAATGATGATAACTGATGATGATAAAACGATAATATGATGATAATCATGATAATGATGATGATAATAACAGGAAATTGTGTCCATATATATATAAAAAAGGTATAAGAAAAACATTCCCAAAAGTCGAAAAAAGCGGCAAATTCTAGCGAAATATAGCCTGTTAGAGTTATACTCCAAAATGACGTTTTTTCCATTTTCTTGTGATTCGGCAGTATTTAGGGTAATAATGATAATATTACCAGAATTGTATTAATCATATAACAATAATGATGAAAAGTGAGAATAAAGAGAATTTTGATACATTTGAAGATTATAAAACATTATTATATATTATTATTATTATTATTAATATTATTATTATAGTATGTATTTAGTATTATATTATTATTATTATTATTATATACTATTATCTTAAGTATTAGTATCTGCAAAAAAATCTATCATATCTTTAATAATCACAATAATAATAATAAGTATAAGTATAATAATAAATAATGCTAGTGGTTATTAAATATTGTTATAGTATTATTATTGTTATTATATAGTATTATTATTGTACTGGTAGTATAATTGCAAAAAATAATTATTATAACCAGTAATAATACAGTAATAAACGATACTAATTAAGATAATGATATAAATTATTATTATAAAATCGGTTAATATTGTTATATTATTGTTATTACTATTATTATGTTGTGGTTATTAGTATTATTGCAAAAATATATACTAGAACTCCAATTAATTCAATTAATAATGGATAACAATTGCAATTAATGATGATAATAATTGCAATAATGATGAGATGATGATGCTAATGATGATAATGATGAGAAATGATGATTTGATAAACGATAATTAATGATGATAATCATGATAATGATGATGATAATAACAGGAATTGTGTTTATATATAATATAAAAAAGGTATAAGAAACACATTCCCAAAAGTCGAAAAAGCGGCAAAATCTAGCGAAATATACCCTATTGAGAGTATACTCCAAAATGACGTTTTTTTCCATTTCTTGGTGATGCGGCAATTAGTAGGGTAAATAATGATAATAATACCAGAATTGTATAATCATAACAATAATGATGATAAAGTGAGAATAAAGAGAATTTGATAACCATTTGCATATATTAAAATTTAAAATTATGATTATTATATTTTATTATTAGTATTATTATTATTATGTATGATATATATTATTATTATTATTATTGTTATTATTACTATTATCTTAATTATTAGTATCATGCCAAAAAATATATCATATCTGCTAATAATAAACAATAATAATAATAAGTAAAGTATTAAAATATATGGCTAGTGGTTTTTGATCATATTGTATTAGTATTATTATTGTGATTATTATCATTAGGAATTATTTGTACCTGGTATTATAATTTGCAAAAAATAATTATTATACAGTAATAAGTACAGTAATAACGATTTACTAATTAAGATAATGATATAAATTATTATATTAAAATCGTTATATTGTTATTATTATGTTTAGTACTATTATTATTGTTGTGGTTATAGTATTATTGCCAAAAATATATACTATAACCCAATAATTGCATAATAATGATAACAATTGCAATACTGATGATAATAATTGCTAATAATGATGATACTGATGCATGATAATGATATAATGTGATAAGGAGATGATATAACGATATAATGATGAATCCGGCTAATGATGATTATAATAAACAGGAATTGTGTCCATACTAAATTTTTTTTTTAAAAAAGGTATAAGAAAAACATTACCAAAAGTCGAAAAGTCGGCAAAAATCTAGCGAAATATAGCCTTTTGAGGAGTATACTCCAAAATGACGTTTTTTCCATTTCTTGGTGATTTCGGCAATTATTCGGGTGGTAATAACGCTAATAATTACCAGAATTGTATTAATCACTAACAATAATGATGTAAAAGTGAGAATTAAAGAGAATTTTTGATAACATGTGACATATTATTAACATATTATTTTATTATTATATTATTATTTATTATTATTATTATTATTATTCTTATTATTATTATTATTATTATTATTATTTATTATTATTACTATTATCTTAATTATTAGTATCATTGCCAAAAATCTATCTATTCTGTAATAATATAACAATAATAATAATAAGTATAAGTATAATAATAAATTAATGCTAGGGTATAATATTGTTATTTACGTATTATTATTGTATTATATCATTATTATTATTTGTTACTGGTAGTTATAATTGCAAAAAAAATAATTATTATAACAGTAATAATTACAGTTAATAACGATACTAATTAAGATAATGATATAAAATTATTACTATAAAATCGTTATTATTGTTATTATTATGGTAATTACTATTTTCTACTGTTGTGGCTATAGATTATTGCAAAAAATATATACTATAACTTCCATAATTGCATAATAATGATCACCAATTGCAATACTGATGATAATAATTGCCAATAATGAGAGCAATGATGGATGATAATGATGATAATGATGATCATGATGATGATAACGATAATAAGGATGATAATCATGATAATTGATGATGATAATAACAGGAATTGGGTCCATATATAAATAAAAAAGGTATAGAAAAACATTCCCAAAGTCGAAAAAGCGGCAAAATCTAGCGAAATATAGCTTTTGAGAGTATACTCAAAAGACGTTTTTTCCATTTCGTTGTTGATTTCGGCAATTATTAGGGTCAAATAATGATAATAATACCAGATATGGTATTAATCATAAAAAATAATGTGATAAAGTGAAGGAATAAAGAGAATTTTGATCACATTGGAATATTATTAAATTTATTATATATTATTATTATTATATCTATTATTATATTATTATATTATTATTATATTATTATATTATATTATTATATTATTACTATTATCTTAATTATTAGTATCATGCCAAAAAATCTATCATATCTGTAATATATAAACAAAATAATAACGTAAGTATAAGTATAATAATAATAATGCTAGTGGGTATAAGATGTTATTAGTATATATTGTTATTATGATCATTTATTATTATTTGTACTGGTAGTATAATTGCAAAAATAATATTATAACAGTAATAATTACAGTAAAACGGATACTAAATTAAGATAATGATAATAAATTATTATTATAAAATCGTTATTATTGTTATTATTATTGTTATTAATATATGATTGTGTGGTTATTAGTATATTGCAAAATACTATACTATAAACTCCAATAATTGCAATAATTAATGATAACAATTGCAATTAATGATGATAATCATTGCAATAATGATGATAATGATGATGATAATGATGATAATGATGTAATGATGATGATAACGAAATAATGATGATAATCATGATAATGATGATGATAATAAACAGAATTGTGTCTCCATATATAATATAAAAAGGTTATACAGAAAAACATTCCCAAAAAGTCGAAAAAAGCGGCAAAAATCTGCGAACAAAATATAGCTTTGAGCGTATTACTCCAAAATGAAGTTTTTCCATTTCTTTGGTGATTTCGGCAATTATTAGGGTTAATAATGATAATAATTACCAGAAATTTGATTAATCATAACAATAATGATGATAAAGTGAGAATAAAGAGAATTTTGATAACATTTGAATATTATTAAAAATTATTATTATTTATTATTATTATTATTATAATTATATATTATTATTATTAATTATTATATTTATTATTATATTCTTATACTCTTATTCTTAATTATTAGTATCATTGCCAAAAAATCTATCATATCTGTAATAATAACAATAATAATAATAAAAGTAAAACAGTTTTTTTTGTATAAGTTTTTAATAATAATGCTAGTGGTTATAATAGTGGTTAAGTATTATTATTGTACTATTATCATTATTATATTTGTACTGGTAGTATAATGCAAAAATAATTATATAACAAGTAATAATTACAGTAATAAAACGATACTAATTAAGAATAATGATATAAATTATTATTATTAAAATCGTTATTATGTTATTATATTGTTATTACTATTATTATGTTGTGTTTATTAGATTATTGCAAAATATATTACTATAACTCCAATAAGTGCATAATCATGATAACAATTGCAATAATGATGATATAATTGCAAGATGAGATAATGATGATGATAATGATGATTAATGATGCTTAATGAGGATGAGAACGATAATAATGATGATAATCATGATAATGAGTGAGATAATAACAGGAAATGTGTCCATATATAATATAAAAAAGTATAAGGAAAAACATCCCAAAAGTCGAAAAAGCGGCAAAATCTAGCGAAATATAGCCTGTTGAGATTCATACTCCAAAAATGACGTTTTTCCATCTTGGTGATTTCGAAATTATTAGGGTAATAATGATAATAATACCAGAATGTATTAATCAAACCAATAATGATGATAAAAGTCGAGAATAAAGAGAATTTGTAACATTTGAATATTATTAAAAATTATTAATTATATTATTATTATTATTTATTATGTATTTTAGTATTATTAATTATTATGATTAGTATTATTACGATTTATCTTAATTATTAGTATCATATGCCAAAAAATCTATATATCTGTAATTTAATAACAATAATCATAATTAAAAGGGTATAAGTATAATAATAATAATGCTAGTGGTTAAATATTGTTATTAGTAGTATTATTAGTTATTATTATCATTATTATTATTTGTTTTTTTTTAAAACTTTTGGTTTGAGGGTATAATTGCCAAAAATAATTATTATAAACCAGTAATAATTAAGTAATAACTGATACTAATTTAGATAATGATATAAATTATTATATAAAATCGTTATTATTGTTTTATTACTAGTGTTCATACTATTATTAATGTTGTGGTTATTAGTATTATTGCAAAAATATATACTATAACTCCAATATTGCAATAATAATGATAACAATTGCAATAATGATGATAATTAATTGCAATATATATGAAATGATGAGGATAATGATGATAATGATGATAATGATGGATGATAACGATAATAATGATGATAATCATGTAATGATGATGATAATAACAGAATTGTGTCCATATATAATATAAAAAAGGATAAGAAAACATCCCAAAAGTCGAAAACGCGGCAAAATCTAGCGGGAAATATAAGCCTTTTGAGGAGTATACTCCAAAATGCGTGTTTTTCCATTTCTTTGGTGGATTTCGGCAATTATTAGGTAATAATGATAATAATTACCAGAATTTATTAATCATAACAATAATGATGTAAAATTGAGAATAAAGAGAATTTTGAAACATGAATAGTATTAAATTATTCTTATTTATTATTATTATATTATATTATTATTATTATTTATTATTATTATTATATTATCTATTATATTAGATTATTATTATATTAGATTATCTTAATTATCTAGTATCATTGCCAAAAAATCTATATAGGCTGTATAATAACAATAATAATAATAAGTATAAGTATAATACTAATTAATGCTAGTGGGTATCTATGTTATTAGTTTTTTTTTTAATTATTATTGTCTATATTTCATTATTATATTGTACGTAGTATAATTGGCCCCCCCCAAAATAATATTATAACAGTAATAATACAGTTAATAACGATCCTAATTAGAGAATGTATAAATTATTATTATAAAAATCGTATTATTGTTATATTATTGTTATTACTATTATTATTGTTGGGTTATTAGTATTATGCAAAAATATATATATAACTCCAATAATTGCAAAATAATGATAACAATTGTCAAACTGATGATATAATAATGCCAATAATGAGATAATGAGGATGATAATGATGATAATGATGATAATGATGAGATAACGATAATAATGATGATAATCATGATAATGAGACGAGAATAACAGGAATGTAGTCCATATATAATATAAAAAAAAAGGTATAAGAAAAACAATCCAAAAAGGTCGAAAAAGCGGCAAAATTCTAGCGAAATATAGCTTGAGAGTTACTACTCCAAATGACGTTTTTTCCATTTTTGGTGATTTCGGGCCAATTTTAGGGTACAATGATAATAATTACCAGAATTGTATTAATCATAACAATAATGATGATAAAAGTGAGAATAAGAGGATATTTGATAACATTTGAATATATTAAAATTTATTATATATTATTATATTATTATTATTATTATTATTATTATTATTATGATTATTATTATTATTATTATTATTATTATATATATCTAATTATTAGTATCATGCCCAAAAAATCTACATATCTGTAATACTAACAATAATAATAATAAGTATAAGTATAATAATAAATAATGCTAGTGTGTTATAATATGGGTATTAGTAATTATTATGTTATTATTATCATTATTATTATTTGTACTGGTAGGTATAATTGCCAAAAATAATTATTATAACAGTAATAATTACAGGTAAATAACGATTACTAATTAAGATAATGATATAAAATTTTATTATAAACGTATTATGTTATTATTCTTGATTACTATATTGATTGTTGTGGTTATAGATTATTGCAAAAAAAAATATAACTATAACTCCAATATGGCAATAAGAATGATTAACAATTGCAATAATGATGATCAAATTGCAATAATGATGATAATGATGATGATAATGATGACAATGATGAAATGACTGATGATAACGATAATAATGATGATAATCATGATAATGATGATGATAATAACAGGAATTGTGTGTCCAATATAATATAAAAAGGTATAGAAAACATTCCAAAAGTCGAAAAGCGGCAAAAATCTAGCGAAAGATATCCTTTGAGAGTATACTCCAAATGACGTTTGTCCATTTCCTTTGGTGATTCGCGCAATTATCGAGTGTCATAATGATAATAATTACCAGAAATGTATTAATCATAACAATAATGATTGATAAACGTGAGAATAAAAGAATTTTTGATAACTTTGAATATTATTAAAAGTATTATATTATCATATTATTATTATATTATATTATTATTATTATTATTATATTATTATTATTATTACTATATATTATATATTAACTATTATCTTACTTATAGATCATTGACCAAAAAATCTATCATATCTGTTAATAATAACAAAATAATAATATAGTATAAGTATAATAATAATAATGCTAGTGGTATTAATATTGGCTTTAGTATTATTATTGTTATTATTATCATTATTATTATTGGTACTGGTAGTATAATTGCAAAATAATATTATAACATAAATAATTACAGTAATAACGATACTAATTAAGATAATGATATAAATTATATATTATAAAATCGTTAGATTGTTATTATATTGTTATTACTATAATATTGTTGTGGTTATTTTAGTACGATTGCAAAAATATATACTCTAACTCAAATAATTGCAATAATTAATGAGAACAATTGCAAATATGGATAATAATTGCAATAATGCGATAATGATGCTGGAAGAATGATGATAATGATGATAATGATGATGATAAAACGATAATAATGATGATAATCTGATAATGATGAGGATAATAACAGGGAATTGTGTCCATATATAATATAAAAAGGTATAAGGAAAAAACATTCCCAAAAGTCGAAACAGCGGCAAAATCTAGCGAAATATAGCCTTTGGAGAGTATACTCCAAAAGACGTTTTTTCATTTCTTTGGTGACTTCGGCAATTTATTAGGGTAATAATGATAATAATACAGATTGTATTAAGCATAACTAAAATGATGATTAAAGTGAGAATAAGAGAATTTTGAACAACTTTGAATAGTATTAAAATTATTATTAATATTATTATTATTATATTATTATATTATTATTATTATTATTAGTATATTATGATTATTATTATTATATTATTACTATTATCTGAATTATTAGTATCATTGCCAAAAAATCTATCATATCTGTATAATAACAATAATTAATAATAAAGTATAGTATAATAATTAATAATGCTAGTGGTGATATATGTTTATTAGTATTTATTATGTATTATATCAGGATTATTATTTGTACTGTAGTATAATGCAAAAATAATTATTATAACAGAATTAAATACAGTAATTACGATACTACTTAAGATAATGATATAAATTTATTATTATAAAATCGTTTATTATGTTTATTATTATTGTTATTACTATATATTGTTGTGGTTATTAGTATTATTGCAAAAATATATCCTATAACTCCAATAATTGCAATAATAATGATAACAATTGCAATAATGATGAAAAATTGCAATGAGGATGATAATGATGATGATAATGATGATAATGAGATAATGATGATGATAACGATAATAATGATGATAATCATGATATGATGATGCTAATAACAGGAATTGTGTCCATATATAATATAAAAAAAGTATAAGAAAAACATTCCCAAAAGTCGAAAAAGCTGCCAAAATTAGCGAAAATAGCCTTTTGAGAGTCTATACGCCAAAATGACGTTTTTTCCATTTCTTGGTGATTTCGGCAAATTATTAGGGTAATAATGATAATAATTAACCAAATTGTATAAATCTAACAATAATGATGATAAAAGTGAGAATAAAGAGAATTTTGATAAACATTTGAAATTATTAAAAAATTATTATTATTATTATTATGATTTATTATATTATTATTACTATTATTATTATTATTATTATTATTATTATTATTAGTATTTCTTATTCCTATTATCTTAATTATTAGTATCATTGCCAAAAATCATATATCTGTAATAATAACAAATAATAATAAGTATAGTATAATAATAATAACGGCTAGGGGTTATAATATGTTATTAGTATATATTTGTTATATTATCATTATATATTGTACTGGTAGTATAAATGCAAAATAATTAGTATAACAGTAATAATTACAGCAATAACGATACACTTAAGATAAATGATTAAAAATTATATTATAAAACGTTATATGTTATATTAATGTTATTACTATTATATGTTGTGGTTAGTAGTATTATTGCAAAAAATATATACTATAACTCCAATAATTGCAATAATTAATGATTAAACAATTGCAATAATGAATGATAATAATTGCATAATGATGCTAATGTGATGATAATGATGATAATGATGATAATGAGGATGATAACGATAATAATTGATGATAATCTGATAATGATGATGATAATAAACAGGAAATTGTGTTCCATATCTAATATAAAAAAGATTATAAGAAAAAATCCCAAAAGTCGAAAAAGGGGCAAAATGCTAGCGAAATATAGCCTTTGAGAGTATACTCCAAAATGACGTTTTTCCATTTCTTTGGTGCTTTCGGCAATATTAGGGTAATAATGATAATAATTACCAAGCATTGGATAATCATAACAATAATGATGATAAAAGTGAGGAATACAGAGATTTTGGATAACATTTGAATATTATTAAACTTATTATTATTATTATTATATTTTATTATTATTATTATTATTATTATTATTTTTATTATTATTATTATTATTGCCAAAACTATTATTTATTATTGTATATCAAAAAATCTAATAAGTATAATAATAATAATAATAAGTATGTTATATAATATGTAGTGGTTATTATTTGTTATATTATCATTATTATTATTTTACTTAGTATTATTGTAATATTATATAACAGAATAATTATTAATAACATATAATTACGTAATGATGAAAAATATTAAAAATGTTTTATAAATTATTATTATAATCTTATTATTGTTTATGTTTTATTAATTATTATTGTTGTGTATATACTCCAAAAAATATCTATAACAATAATTGCAATAATAATGAATAATGCATTAATGATGATAATAATGCAATTAATGATGATAATGATGAGATAACGATATAATGATGATAAATAAATGATGATGATAATAAGGATGTGTAATAACATAATGTAAAAATAAAAAAAAATCAAAGTAAAAACCAAAATTCGAAATAGCAATTTAGAGTATATCCAAATTGAGTTTTTCCAATCTTTTTTGAGTTCTTTGGGATTATGGAATATTAGGTAATAATGATATTAATTACAGAATTTATTAATGATAACAATATGAAAAAATGAGAATTTGAAAATTTAAATATTTTAATATTATTATATTATTTTATTATTATTATTATTGTTATTTATTATTATTATTATTATTATTTTATTATTATTATTATTATTACTATTATCTTATTAGTTTTCATTGCCAAAAAATCTATTATATCTGTAATAATAACAATAATAATAATAAGTATAAGTATAAATAATAATGCTAGTGGTTATAATATTGTTATTAGTATTATTATTGTTATTATTATCATTATTATTATTTGTACTGGTAGTATAATTGCAAAAATATTATTTAACAGTAATAATTACAGTAATAACGATACTAATTAAGATATGATATAAATAATTATTATAAAATCGTTATTATTGTTATTATTATTGTTATTACTATTATTATTGTTTTTGGTTATTAGTATTATTGCAAAAATATATACTATAACTCCAATAATTGCAATAATAATGATAACAATTGCAATAATGATGAAAATAATTGCAATAATGATGATAATGATGATGATAATGATGATAATGATGATAATGATGATGATAACGATAATAATGATGATAATCATGATAATGATGATGATAATAACGGGAAATTTGTGTCCAAAATAATATAAAAAGGTATAAGAAAAACATTCCCAAAAGTCGAAAAAGCGGCAAAATCTAGCGAAATATAGCCTTTTGAGAATATACTCCAAAATGCCGTTTTTTCGATTTCTTTGGTGATTTCGGCCAATTTTAGGGTAATAATTATAATAATTACCAGAATTGTATTAATCATAACAATAATGATGATAAAAGTGATCATAAAGAGAATTTTGGTAACATTTGTATATTATTAAAATTATTATTATTATTATTATTATTATTATTATTATTATTATTATTATTATTATTATTATTATTATTATTATTATTATTATTATTATTACTATTATCTTAATTATTAGTATCATTGCCAAAAAAATCTATTATATCTGTAATAATAATAATAATAATAATAAGTATAATAATAATAATAATAATAATGCTAGTGGTTATAAAATCGTTATTATTGTTATTATTATTGTTATTACTATTATTATTGTTGTGGTTATTAGTATTATTGCAAAAATATATACTATAACTCCAATAATTGCAATAATAATGATAACAATTGCAATAATGATGATAATAATTGCAATATTATGATAATGATGATGATAATGATGATAATGATGATGATAACGATAATAATGATGATAATCATGATAATGATGATGATAATAACAGGAATTGTGTCCATATATAATATAAAAAAGGTATAAGAAAAACATTCCCAAAAGTCGAAAAAGCGGCAAAATCTAGCGAAATATAGCCTTTTGAGAGTATACTCCAAAATGTCGTTTTTTCGATTTCTTTGGTGATTTCGGCAATTATTAGGGTAATAATGATAATAATTACCAGAATTGTATTAATCATAACAATAATGATGATAAAAGTGAGAATAAAGAGAATTTTGATAACATTTGAATATTATTAAAATTATCATTATTATTATTATTATTATTATTATTATTATTATTATTATTATTATTATTATTATAATTATTAATTATTATTATCATTATTATTATTATTTTTACTATATATTATATAGTATCAATGTCAAAAAAATCTATTATATCTGTAATAATAACAATAATAATAATAAGTATAAGTTAAAAATTTAATAATGCTCGTGGTTATAATTATTGTATTAACTATTATTGTTATTATTCTCATTATATATTTGTACTGTAGTATAATTGCAAAATAATTATTATAACAGTAATAATTACAGTATAACGTTACTAATTTAGATATGATGTAATAATTATTATAAAATCGTTATATATTGTTGTTATTATTGTTATTATATCATTAAAATGATGTGATTATATTATTGCAAAAATATATACTATAACTCCAATAATGCTAATAATGATAACAATTGCAATAATGTATATAATTGCAATAATGATGATAATGATGATGATAATGATGATAATGATGAATAATGATTGATAACGATAATAATGATGATAATCATGATAATGATGAGATAATAACAGGAATTTGTATATTATAATATAAAAGGTATAAGAATAAACATTCCCAAAAGTCGAAAAAGCGTAAAAATTAGCGAAATATAGCCTTTTGAGAGTATACTCAAAATGACGTTTTTTCGATTTCTTGGTGATTTCGGCAATTATTAGGGTATAATGATATAATATACCAGAATTGATTAATCATAACAATAATATGATAAAAGTGAGAATAAAGAGAATTTGTAAATTTGAATATTATTAAAAGTTATTATTATTATTATTATTATTATATTATTATATTATTATTATATATTATTTAGTATTATCTAATTATTAGTTATCATTGCAAAAATTCTATTTACTGTAATAATAACAATAATAAGTAAGTATAATATAAAATATAATGCTAGTGGTTATAAATTATTTAATTAGTATATTATTGTTATTTTTGTCATTATTATTATTTGTCCTGTATGTATATTGCGAAAATATTATTATAACATAATAATTCAGTAATAACGATACTAATAAGATAATGATATAAATAACTATATAAAATCGTTATTATTGTTATTATTATTGTTATTACTATTATTATTGTTGTGGTTATTAGTATTATGCAAAAAATATATACTATACTCCAATAATTGCAATATAATGATAACAATTGCAATAATGTGATAATAATTGCAATAATGATGATAATGATGATGATAATGATGATAATGATGATATGATATGAACGAAATAATGATGATAATCATGATAATGATGATGATAATAACAGGAATTGTTCCATATATAATATAAAAAAGGTATAGAATAAACTTCCCAAAAGTCGAAAAAGCAGCAAAATCTAGCGAAAATATAGCCTTTTGAGAGTAACTCCAAAATGACGTTATTTCGATTACTTTGGTGATTTCGGCAATTATTAGTGTAATAATGATAATAATTACCAGAATTGTATTAATCATAACAATAATGATGATAAAAGTGAGAATAAAGAGAATTTTGATAAACATTTGAAATATTATAAATTATATTATTATTATTATTAGTTATTTATTATTATTATTATTTTATTATTATTTATTTTTATTATATATTTTTTTATTATTATTATTATTATATATTAACTATTATCTTAATTATTAGTATCATGTCAAAAAATATATTATGATGTTAATAATAACAAAAATAATAATAAGTATAAGTATAATAATAATAATGCTAGTGGTTATAATATTGGTATTAGTATTATTATTGTTATATTATCATTATTATTATTGTACTGTAGTATAATTGCAAAATATTATTATAACAGTAATAATTACAGTAATAAACGATACAAATTTAAGATAATGATATAAATAATTATTATAAAATCGTTATTATTGTTATTATTATTGTTATTACTATTATTATTGTTGTGGTTATTAGTATTATTGCAAAAATATATACTATAACTCCAATAATTGCAATAATATTGATAACAATTGCAATAATGATGATAATAATTGCAATATTATGATATATTATTGATGATAATGATGATAATGATGATGATAACGATAATAAGATGATTAAATCATGGTAATGATGATGATAATAACAGGAATTGTGTCCATATATAATATAAAAAAGGTATAAGAAAAACGTTCCCAAAAGTCGAAAAAGCGGCAAAATCTAGCGAAATATAGCCTTTTGAGAGTAAACTCCAAAATGACGTTTTTTCGATTACTTTGGTGATTTCGTCAATTATTAGGGTAATAATGATAATAATTACCAGAATTGTATTTCATAACAATAATGATGATAAAAGTGAGAAAAAGAAATTTGAAACATTTGAATATATTAAAATTATTATATTATTATTATTATAATTATATTATATTATATTTTAATATTATTATTTGATTATTTATATTAATTATTTATAATGATATATTAGTAATATCATTAAAAAATATATATGTAATAATAACAATAATAATAATAAGTATAAGTATAATATAATAATAATTTAGTGTTATAATATTGTTTTTAGTATTATTATTGTTATTATTATCATTATTATTATTTGTACTGGTAGTATAATTGAAAAATAATTATTATAATCAGTAAAATTACAGTAAAAACGATACTATAAAGATAATGATATAAATAATATTATAAAATCGTTATTGTTATTATTATTGTTATTACTATTATTATTGTTGTGGTTATTAGTATTATTGCAAAAAGATATACTATAACTCCAATAATTTC
The DNA here is from genome assembly GCF_015228065.2 of Penaeus monodon. Lineage (NCBI taxonomy): Eukaryota > Metazoa > Arthropoda > Malacostraca > Decapoda > Penaeidae > Penaeus > Penaeus monodon. The sequence goes on along the minus strand of NW_023642244.1, from coordinate 7,621 downwards.
AATAATAATGAAAAAAATTGCAAATAGATGATAATAATTCAATAATGATGATAATGATGATGATAATGATGATAATGATGATAATGATGATGATAACATAATAATGATGATAATATGATAATGATGAGATAATAACAGGAATTGTGTCCAATATATAAATAAAAAAAGGTATAAAGAAAAACATTCCCAAAAGTCGAAAAAAGCGGCAAAATCTAGCGAATATAGCCTTTGAGAGTAACTCAAAAGGGACGTTTTCGAATTTCTTTGGTATTTCGGAATTTAGGGTAATAATGATAATAATACCAGAATTGTATTAATCATAACAATAATGATGATAAAAGTGAGAATAAAGAGAATTTTGATAAATTTGAATATTATTAAATTATATTATTATTATTATGTATTTATTATTATTATTATTATTTATTATTATTACTATTATCTATTATTAGTATCATTGCCAAAAAATCTATTATTGTAATAATAATAATATATAATAAGTATAAGTAAAATTTAATAAAATCTAGTGTTTAATATTGTTATTAGTATTATTATTGTTATTATTATCATATTATTATTTGTACTGGTAGTATAATTGAAAAAATATTATTAAACAGTAATAATTACAGTAATAACGATACTAATTAAGATAATGATATAAAAAATTATTATAAAATCGTTATTATTGTTATTATTATGTTAATTACATTATTATTGTGTGGTTATTAATATTATTGCAAAAATATTATATAACTCCATAATTGCAATAATAATATAAAAATTGCAATAATGATGATAATAATTGCAATAATGATGATAATGATGATGATAATATGATAATGATGACAAAGATGATGATACGATAATAATGATGATAATATGATAATGATGATGATAATAACAGGAATGTGTCCATATATAATATAAAAAAAGGTATAAAAAAAACATTCCCAAAAGTCGAAAAAGCGGCAAATTAAGCGAAATATAGCCTTTTGAGAGTAAAACTCCAAAATGACGTTTTTCGATTACTTGGTGATTTAGGCAATTATAGGTAATAATGATAATTTTACCAGATGTATTAATCATAACAACAATTATGATAAAAGTGGAATAAAGAAAATTTTGATAAACATTTGAATATTATAAAGATTATTAATTATTATTTTATATTATTATTTATTATATTATAATATTATTATTATTATATTATTATTATTATTTATTATTATATTTATCTTAATTATTAGTATCATTGCCAAAAAATCTATTATATTTTAATATAGTAACAATAATAATAATAAGTAAAGTATAATAATAATAATGCTAGTGGTTATAATATTGTTTTTAGTATATTATGGTTATTTTTATCATTATTATTATTAGTACTGGTAGTTATAATTGCAAAAATAATTATTAACAGTAATAATACAAAATAACGAATACTAATTAAGATAATGATATAAATAATTATTATAAAATCGTTATTATTGTATTATTTTTGTTATTACTATTATTATTGTTGTGGTTATTAGTATAATTGTAAAAATATATACTATTAACTCCAATTGTATAAATATAACAATTGATAATGATGATAAATTGCAATAATATGATAAATAAATAATAATAATAATTAAAATGGTTATAATATGTTATATATTTATTATTATTATAGTTATATTATATTATTGTAGTAAATTGAAAAAATAATTAAAAGTAATAATTACAGTAATAACATATAATTAAGATAATGATATAATATTATTATTAAAAATCGTTATTATTGTTATATATATTTATACATTATTATTGATGTGGTTATTGTATTATTGCAAAAAATATACTATAACTCAATAATTGCAATAATAATGATAAAAATTGCAATATGATGATAATTATTGATAATGATGATAATATGATAATATATAATGTATTAAATATATATGATATAATATATGATAAATATAACTGAATTGTCATATAATATAAAAAAGTATAAAAAATATTCCAAAAGTATAGTAAATTGATATACATAATTTATTTTATGGAAAATGCAAAAATATTTTTATAACTATATTCGAATATAGTAATAAATAATGATTAATAATTATAAAATTGTATTATATTAATTATGTATAATAGTTGAGAATTATGAGATTTGATAAATTATATAAAAATAATTATTAATAATATAATTATAATGATAATAATTGCAATAATATGTATATTATGATAATATGATAATATATATTATATATTTAATATAGTATGATTGCAAAAAAATCTGTATATTATATAATAAATAATAAAGAATTCTATAATATAAAAAAGTGGTTAGAAAAATTTACATTGAATAGTTAATTACATCTATTATTATTCCTTTGGTAGTATATGCAATAATTAATTATTATTACAGAATTATAGATAACATAATAAATAATTAAGAAATTGATAAATTATATAAAAATTATTATGTTATATTATATATTTTATTAATTATTATATTATTATTATATTATTATATTATTATTATTAATCATTAATTATATATATTAAAATTATATATATTATAATAATAATATAAAAATATTATAATGATAATAGATAATGATACAATATATAAGATAATATGATATATATAATATGATATATATAAGGAATTGTGTCATTATAAATATAATAAGTATAAATATAATTGAATGTATAAATTAAAAACTTGCAAAAATATTTATACATAATATTAAGTTAAGATATAAAATATATTATAATATATTCAAAATGACTATTTTTATTTTTTGGTATTTGCAATTATTATGGATAATATGATAATATGACAAGATGTATAACAAACATAATAATGATATAATGTGATAATAAAGAATTTTGATGACATTGATAATAATTAAAATTATATATAATATTTATTATAGTAATTATTATTATTATATGAAGATATTTATTATTATAATAGTAATTGCCAAAAAATCTATATATCTGTAATAATAACAATAATAATAATAAGTATAATATAATATAAATGCTACTGGTTATAATATTGTTATTAGTATTATTATGTTATTATTATCATATTTTATTTGTACTGGTAGAAATAATTGCAAAAATAATTATTTAACAGTAATAATCTAAGTAATAACGATACTTTAAAAATGATATAAATAACTATTATAAAATCGTTATTATTGTTATTATATTGTTATTACTATTATTATTGTTGTGGTTATTATATTATAAAAATATAATTAACTCATAATTGCAATATAATGATAAATTGCAATAATGATGATAATAATTGCAATATTATGATAATGATGATTATATGTGTTTAAAATAATATATATTAACGATAATAATGATGAAAATCATGATAATGAAAATGATAATAACAGGAATTGTGTCCATATTAATTAAAAAGTATAAAAACTTCCCAAAGTCAAAAAGCGAAATCTATAAATATAGCCTTTTGAAGTACTCCAAAATGACGTTTTTTCGATTTCTTTGGTGATTTCGGCAATTATTAGGGTAATATGATATAATTACCAGAATTGTATTAATCATAACAATAAATGATGATAAAGGGAATAAAGAGAATTTTGATAAATTTGAATATTATTAAATTATTATTATTGTATTATTATATATTTATTATTATTATATTATTATATTATTATTATTATGTATTATTATTATATATTATATATTATTATATTATATATTTATATTAGTATCATTCAAAAATCTATATATCTGTAAAATAACATAATAATAATAATTAAGTAAATAATATCTGGGTTTATAATATTTTTTTAATTATTGTTTTATTATATATTATTATTTGTACTGGTAGTATAATTGAAAATATTATTATAACAGAATAATTACAGTAATAAGATACTAATTAATAATATTAAATAATTATATTATATTATTTTTATTTATTATTGTTATTTATATATTATTGTTGTTATTAGATATTATTCAAAATTATATACTATAACTTAATAATTCAATAATAATGTAACAATTGCAATATAATATAATAATTGCAATAATGAATAATTGCAATAATGTATAATGATATAATATGATAACGATAATAATGATGATAATCATGATATGATGATGATAATAAAGGAATTGTGTCCATATATAATATAAAAAAGGTATAAGAAAAATATTCCAAAAGTCAAAAGCGGCAAAATTAGCGATATATAGCCTTTTGAAGATATATCAAAATGACGTTTTTTTCGATTTCTTTGGTGATTCGGCAATTTTAGGGTAATAATGATAATAATTCAGAATTGATTAATCAATAACAATAATGATGATAAATGGAATAAAGGAATTTTGATAACATTTGATTATATTAAATTATATTATTATTATATTAATATGTATTATATTATTATTATTTATTATATTATTATTATATTATCATTATTATTATAATTAATATTATACTATTTTAATTATTAGTCATTGCCAAAAAATCTATATACTGTAATAATAATAATAAATAAGTATAAGTATAAAATATAATGCTATGGTTATAATATTGTTATTAGTATTATTTATTATTACTTTATTATATTTGTACTGGTAGATAATTGCAAAATAATTATTATAACATAATAATAACAGTAATACGTATATTAAATTATTAATTATTATTATAAATCGTTATTTTATTATTAATTATTTTTTAATTATTATTGTTTGGTTTTAGTATTATTGCAAAAAATATATACTAACTCCAATAATTGCAATAATAATGATAACAATTGCAATAATGACGATAATAATTGCATAATGATTGATAATGATGATATATGATATATTTGAATGATGATGATAACGATATAAATATAATATGATAATGATGATGATAATAACAAATTGTGTCCTTATATATAAAAAATATAAAAAACATTCCCAAAAGTCGAAAAAGCGGAAAATCTACGAAATATACCTTTTGGAGTAAACTCCAAAATACGTTTTTTTTCTTTGGTGATTTCGATTATAGGTAATAATGATAATAATTACCAGAATTGTATTAATCATAACATAAGATGATAAAGTGAAATAAAGAGAATTTTGATAATTTAATATATTAAAATTATTTTTATTATTATTATATTATTATTATTATTATTATTATTATTATTTTTATTATTTTTATTAATTATTTTTATTATTATTATTACTATTATCTTAATCATTAGTATCATTGCCAAAAAATCTATTATATCTTAATAATAACAATAATAATAATAAGTTTTAAGTATATAAAAATAACTAGTGGTCATAATATTGTATTAGTTATTATTGTTATTATTATCATTATTATTTTTTGTACTGTAGAAATAATTGCAAAAATAATAATTATAACAGTAATAATTACAGTAATAACGATACTAATTAAGAAAATTTGATATAAATAATTATTATAAAATCGAAAATTATTGTTTTATTATTTTTTATTACATTAGTATTTTGTGGTTTATTAGTATTATTGCAAATTGTATACTATAACTAATAATTGCAATAAAATGATAAATTGCAAAAATGATGATAATAATTGGCAATAATGATGATAATGTGATGATAATAGTAATGAAATAATTGATATAACGATAAATAATGTGATAATCATGAAAATGATGATGATATAACAGAATTGTGCCCTATAAAATATAAAAAAGGTATAAGAAAAACATTCCCAAAATTCGAAAAGCGGTAAAATCTAGCGAAATATAAAGCCTTTGAGAGTATACTCAAAATGAAACGTTTTTTCGATTTCTTTCGTGATTTCGGCAATTATTAGGTAAAATTTGATAATATTACCAAAAATTGAAATTAATCATAAAAATTTAATGATGATAAAATTGAGAATAAAGAGAATTTGATAACATTTGAATATTAAAAAATATTATTATTATTATTATTTATTAATTATATTATTATTATTATTATTAAAATTTTATTATTATTATATTATTATTATACATTTCCTTAATTATTATTTATATTGCAAAAAAATCTATTATATCAGTATAATAACAATAAATAATAATAAGTATAGTTAAAATAAAAATTTATGCTAGTGGTTATAGTTTTGTTATTAGTATTATTATTGTTATTATTATCATTATATAATTTACTGGTAGTATAATTGCAAAAATAATTATTATAACAGTAATAATTACAGTAATAACGATACAAATTTAAAGGGATTAATGATATAAATATTATTAAAATCGTTTATTATTTTATTATTATTGTTATACTATTATTATTGTTGTGGTTTATTATTATTGCAAAAGTATATACTATAAATCCAATCATTGAAAATAATAATGATCCCAAATTGCAAAAATTTGATTGATAATAATTGCAAAAATGAGGGATAAGGGGATGAATAAGATGATAATATAAATAATGAAGTGATAAGATAATAATGATGATAATCATGATAATGATGATGATAAAAACAGATTTGTCCTATAAAATATAAAAAGGGTTATAAAAAAACTTCCCAAAAGTCGAAAAGCGGCAAAAATTAGCGAATATAGAATTTTGAGAGTAAGTCCAAATGACGTTTTTTGATTCTTGTATTCGGCAATTATTAGGGTATAATGTTTAATAATTACAAAATTGTATTAAATCATAAAATAATGATGATAAAATGAGAATAAAGAGAATTTGATAACATTTAAATATTTTTAAAATTATTATTATTATTGTTTATTTATATTAATTTTTTCATTATTTTATTATTATTATTTTTTATTTTTATTTATTATTATTATTTTTATTATCATTATTTTATTATTATTATTACTACTTTTTATCTTAATTATTAGTATCATTGCTAAAAAATCTATAAATATCTGTAAATAACAATAATAATAATAAGTATAATTTAAAATAATAATATGCTAGTGGTTATATATTGTTATTAGTATTATTATTGTTATTATTATCATTATTATTTTTGTTACTGTAGTATTTTGGCAAAATAATTATTATAACAGTAAAAATTTTACAGTAAAAAACGATCTAATTAAGATAAGATATAAATAATTATTATAAAATCGTTTTTTTTGTTATTATTATTGTTATTACTTTTATTATTGTTGTGGTTATTAGTATTATTGCAAAAATATATACTATACTCAATCATTGCATAATAATGATAACAATTGCAATAATATGATATAATTGCATAATGTGATAATGATGATGAAATGATGAAAATGATGATAATAGATTTTAACGAAAATAATGATGATAACATGAAATGATGATGATAATAACGGAAATTGTTATATATATTATAAAAAGGTATAAAAAAAACATTCCCATAAGTCGAAAAAGGCGGGGAAAAATCTAGCGAAAATAGCCTTTTGAGAGATACCCCAAAATTTGACGTTTTTTTCGATTCTTTGGTGATTTCGGCAATTATTAGGTAATAAGATAAAAACCATAATTATATTAATCATAACAATATGATGATACAAAGGAGAATAAAGAGAATTTTGATAACATTTGAATATTATAAATTTTTTATAATTTTTTTTTTTTAATTTTTTTATTTTTAATA
>NW_023642243.1:0-5000 GCF_015228065.2 Penaeus monodon | reverse complement strand
ACTCGCAGAGACCATGACAATGCGATGACTAATTCTATGCTGACAAAAAGATGGAAATTTCCATGGTGGCAATGCCTAGTCCAGGTCATTATAACCGACCAGCCATGTCGGTATCAGCTGGTTGTTTAGGGATTTACACCTTCTCATAATGACTAGAGTAACAATATTTATATTTTCTTACTCTCGGTAACCCTATCGGATGTACGAAAAGATTTTCATTATTTATGTTTTATAGAAAGAGGATTGAAATAAAATTGATATATTTTTTAGCCATTTGACGCTAACAATGATGATTAGTATTGATGTTATCATTGTAAAAAATTATATATATATTAAATATATATATATATATATTATTTATAAAAATATGTATATATATAATAATTAGGACAAAAAAGATAACAAAAAAATCATATATTATGGATAAACCTTAATTTCCTATCATTTGTAATCAAAATCTTAAAATATTAAGTCATCTTTTAAACTTTTCCCATTAACTTTATCGATTCAAAGATTTTAAAAGCTTGTTTTAATAGTTTTTTAAATTTGAAACATTTTCATTATTAGTAATTACTATGTTTTTCCAATAGGTTAAAAAGGAGAGGACATAGCGCTTTTGCCCACTCTAACCTAATTGCAAAAGAAACCGGTTCCCTAAATGTTAGGGAGGTAATAATCCAAAATCATAGGGAAATCCCGTTCACTTCTTTTATATTACTTCACTATAATAATGGAATAATTGCATTTTTCTCATTAAATCAGACTGTAATTTAATGAGCACAACACACAATATACACACAAACGTATAAAATATTATATATTTTAATATATATATATATTATATATATATATATATATATATAATATTTCTAAATAAAATATTAATATTTATCTTTATTATATAATTATATATATAAAATAATATATATATATATAAAATAAAATTTATAATAATAATATTATATATATATATATATAATATATATAATACATATATAAAAAATAATATAACATAATTTTTTATAATAATAATTTTATTTTATAAAATATAATATATATATTATATATATTTTATATATTTATATATACATTAATTATATATATATATACATACATACATATATTTATACATACATATATATGTGTATAACACACACATATATACTATTCTATTAATCAAAAATTTAGTTCAAATATTTAAAACCTGTTCATTAACATTCATATAGGAATTAGCATAGGTGCACCAAGCAGTTCCTATAGGGATTCCCCATCCCTAGCTAATTCCCCAAGACCTGATTCCCTTACCCTGTGTTCGCCCCTCCTTTTCAGTCAAGCTAGGGTTCCCTTCACAGAAAAATTAACGACGATTCCAATAAAGAAATCACTTTTCAGAGCTGTGCGAGAAAGAGTCAGTTTCACAAAGTAAGTAAAAAATGAAAAGGGGTATTATTTACAAAAGGGAAAACTCTCTTTTTACCTCTTTTCTCTTTCTCTCTTTCTCTCTCCCCCCCCCCCCCCCCACAAAAAAATATATATATAATATATAATATATTATATATATAAAATTTTATATTATATATATATATATATATGTATATATATTAAAAATATATATTATATTTTTATATTTTTTATAAAAATTTTTTTTTTTTTTTTATATACAAAAAACACCACAAGCACCTCCTGGTTTTTTTATATAATATATAAATATAATATATATATATTTATATTATATATAAAAAAAAAAAATTTATAATATATAAAATATATATATATTATATTTTATATTATATATCATATAATATTCCCACCACACACACACACACAAAATAGTAATTTTAATATATTTTATAAAATAATATAAAATTATATTTTAAATTTTTAATTTTTTTTTTTAAAAAAAAATTTTTTTTTTTTTTCGTTGAAAAATTACATTTTTTCCTAATTCGTTTTTTATTCACCTCAAAAAACATTGGAAAATGGTTTCCTCCAAAGAGACCAGAAAAGGGCCCGGACTTTGTCCTTTCTGCTACCTGATGACATAAGAGAATTGGGAAACTGGAGAAAAAATTTAAATTGTATAAACTACAAAAGTTTTTTGCAGTAAGATTAGAAAATCTCATCAGAAAAGCTATAAATATTCTATATATTAGTTTTTGAGAGATCATTTGTTATTACCATTATTATTATATTCTTTTTTTGATTATCACCATCAAACTTTTACTTTATATCATCATCTTGTTTAAATATATCAAATTTAAAATCTCATTTTATCATCATTCCCCCTATAATTTTTTTTTTTCCATGATAATTTCATGAACATTACCATGATCTTACCGTATTTATTACGGTTAAAATTACCATTATTTTTTTCACAAAAAAAGTTATTCTTTTTTATTCTTGTTTTTATTTGTTTTTATTATTTTATTATTTATTATTTTTCCAATTATTATATTATTTATTTATTATTTTTATTATTTTTTTATTATTATTATTTATTTATTATTTATTATTTTATCAAATTTTATTATTTTTGTTTTTTTTTTTTATTTTTTTAGTTTTATATTTTTATTTTTATTTTTTTTTATATTATTAAATTACAATATTTTATTTTAACCTTTAAAAATTATTAAATTTTTTTTTTTAAAATTATTAACTTAATAAATCTTATTAATTTTTTCAATTTTCTATTTTATTTTTTTTTTGGGGTTTTTTTTGGAGTTTTATAAAAGTTTTAAATGTCCCTGTTCTTTTTTGTTTAGCCTATAATTTTTCCATTTTATGTTTAAACCAAAAATCTAAAGAAAGGTTGTTTTTTTGACTTCGGCTTTACCTTTCAAAAACCCCCCACAAAGTTAATGATTCTTTCTTAATTTTTTAAGCCACGGCTCTTGGCTTAACTTTTCCCGATGCGTTTTTTTTGCGATATTTTTGCTAAGCTCTTTTTGAAAGAAGTCCTGTGAAATATTTCCTCGTCCGTGAGTGGGGGCCAAAAGCAGTCGACGAGAAAAATCATAGTCTCCTGTGGCCGGGGAAATTTAAAAAAGGGGAAAGTTTTTATGCATACTTCATAAAAATTATTTTAAAAAAATAACGGGAAAATTTTTTAAACACGCTAAAAGGAAAAGGGAAGGCAAGATCATTCACTTCGAAAAAAAAAAAGAATCAGAGAAGCAACGAATATTAGTAATGGGATAAAAAATAAGAGTATGACGATATTATAATAATTTAATCCGTATGTATTAAAAAGCCATAAGTTTTTTAAATATAATTTTTCTGTCTTTTTTCTCCTCTCTCTCCTCTCTCCTTTTCCCCTCTCTCTCTCCTCTCTCTCTTTTTAATTTTTATATAATATTATATATATATTATATATATATATTTAAATGTAATCCTTCCTTTCCTTTTCTTCTTCTTTTTTCTTCATATATTATAATAAATATAATATATATATATATTATATATATAATATATATAATATAAAATATATATATTTTTTTATATATTATAATTAATATAATAATATAAAAATAATTTTAAAATATAATAATAAAAGAAAATAATAAAATATAAAAAATAATAAACACTAATAAAAGACATAAAAATATAATAATTTAATAATAACTAATATAATTAAAATAAAATAATTTTCATGAGGTTATAATAGTCATAAAATTAAATTAAAATAAAACCTTGTTTAAAATTCATAAAAATCTTATAATTTTTAAATAATAAATTATTTTTAAATCAATAATTTTTCATAATAATTTTAAATTTTTTAATAATGGAAAAAGTAAAAGATTAAAAAACAAATAAAATATAACTTTTAATAATGATAATTTTATAAATAAAATTTAAAATTTAATATAATCCATAATTTATTAATAAAATAAAATAAATTCATTTAAAATGAAATGTAAAAGGAAAAAAAACGTAAAAAATAATAAAAAATTCTGATAAAGATAATATAAGATTTAAATTTATTAATAAAAATTTTTGAAATTCTGAAAGATAAAATCAAAAAACTAAATTTATTGGTCTTTTTTAAAGTTTGGGTTTTTAAAAATAAGAAAAAGGAAATTCTGATATTACAAAAAAAAATTTTTGAAATGATAATAATAAGGGAAATTCGAAATTTTTAAAATTTTAAAAAAATTCTGACGGGGATCCTCGATGGGGCCTGATTTGTTTGGTTTGGGTTTTTTTTTTGTGTACCAAAAAAGGAAAAAAGTTTATTCAATTTAACCCCCAAATGGGTATTGCCCCAAAATTAACCCCGGGGGAATGGGGGGGAACCGGGGGAGCGTTTCCCCCATTTTTTTCCATAAGTTTTTAAAAATTCATTTGTTTTACTTGTTTATCCATTTCGAGTTTTTTGTTTTTGTGCGGGGTTTTTTCTTAGAATTTTGGTTTATTAATTTTTTTTTGGTTTTCTATTGTCTCTTATGGGTTTTTCCTTTTTTTTATTTATTTAAAAGGGGGGGGGGAATTCCATATAAAAATAGATTAAAATTTTACTTAATTTTTTTAATAAAATTTTTCACCAAAACCCCAAACAAACTTTATTTTTATAAATGGGTATTACCTTTTTATGGAAAAAAAAAGAGGTGGGTTTTTTGGTTTTTGTGTGGTGTTGTGGTGTGTGTGTTACATGGGAAGCCACCCTAACACTAAGTTTTAAAAATTTTTTTCCCCCCCTTCTTTTCCCCCCCCCCCCTCTTTTCCTCTTCTCTTTCATTAAATTTAATATATTATTTAAAATTAATTTATTTAAATTTTGCCACAAACCAACACACAACACAAAACCCCCAAAAAAATTTTTATTAAAAAATATATTTTTTTTTAAAAAAAGGGGGGGGGGGGGGAAAAGGGTTTAAAAAAAAGGGGAAAAAAGGGGAGAGAGGGAAAAAAGAAAAAAAGGGGTTCCCATTTTTTCCCCCTTTCCCCCCAAAACGAAACCCAAATAAAAAGAACCCAAAAATCAGGGCACCTTTTAACGTCCC
>NW_023642242.1:0-7500 GCF_015228065.2 Penaeus monodon | reverse complement strand
TCATCATCACCACAATCACTATGAAAAGTATTTCGTCAAAAAAGGCTATAAATCTCTGCTCAAAGATATGAAATAATTGCGGAGATAATTTCGGCCTCTAAATCGCAGTGCTTCTCTGGCGCCACGCTGTCTGCGCCGCCGGCGGACCTGGCGCGCTCGCTCGCAAACTCGGGGCAACGTTGCTGTTGTCTGTTGCGATTTTCTCTCTCTCTCTCTCTCTCTCTCTTGTCTCTCTCCTTTTTCCCTTTCCCTACCCCCAACCTTTTCCCTCTCCCACTTTCTTCCACTTTCTCAAACTCTCTCTCTCTCTCTTATATTAACTCCTTAACTCTCTCTCTCTCTCTTCCCCTTCTCTCTGTCTCTCTTCTCTCTCTCTCTCTCTGTCCTCTCTCTCTCTCTCAAAACCCTCTCTCTTCTTCTGATGGTGATGACAAATAATAATGAAGATAATGATAATGAGTTGATATAATGCTGATGTTTGTGATAATTTTGATGATGATTAGGATAATATGATGATAATGATAATGATGATGAAGGCAATAATAATGAAGGCAGCAACGATAATCATAATGAGAAAAGGCAAACCAGCAAGAAAATCCCAAGTCACGCTGTCATCTTATCTCGCTCTAAACCCACACTCAGAGATCATCTGTTCATCCTCAGGGCGTCGACATTAGTCTTTCTATCTTCCGGAAGCTCGTTTGTCAATAATCTGGCGATGTCTTGTCATTTCAGGTGAATTAATAATAACCATAAAAGAAAAACAAAAATAAAGTCGACGGTGTGTGAAAGCAATTTGACGAAACATCCCGGGAGAGCAGCCATTTGTTTTTTGGGTAATTTCGCATAGATTATTATTGTACTCCTGCTGAAATTTATATTATCATCAGGCTAATATCAAGTATCAGTATTGTTATAGTCTAAAAGTTTTATTATCAATATTATCATCTTCTACATTATCAATGATGCTAATATGCAATAACTACTACCCAATTAATTATTTAGTTATGTAATATTGTCTTTAATTATTGTGATTATCGCTTTCAATCATCATCATCTCTTAATCGTCAATTATAAACTTTCCTCATCCTTCCCTTTCCTTACCATTATTTTTCATCATCTATGTCATCTTCATCACCATCACATCGCATGATTTCCTTGTCAGAATCATCATTTTTCGCTTTACCCCGCATTTCTTTCACTTATTTATCAATCATTTATCTATCTATTCAATTTCGTTTTCTTTTTCTCTGTCTACCTCCCTTCCCCCCTTTCTCTCACTCTTAACTCCGTCTCTCACTCTTTCTATCGCTCACATCCTTCAATTTCATTCTCTCTCTGGCTCTCAAAACTCTCTCTCACTCTTTCACTCGTCTCCCACTCTTTTATCTCTCTTTCAAATTTTCTCTCCTCTCTCATCCCCTCCCTCTCTCTCTTTCTCTCTCACTCTTTCTCTCACTTACCACCGCACTCTCTGTCACTCTTACGCTATATCTCACTCTCTCTCTCTCTCTCTCAGTCACTCTCCCTTTTCTCTCCTTTCCCTCTCTCACTTTCTCTCTCTCTTATTTCTCTTTTCTCTCTTAAAATATCATCTATTTACTCTATATCTTCCTCCCTCTTTCTCTCTCTCTCTCTCCCCCTCTCTCTCTCTTCCCCCATCTCTCTCTCTCTTCTCTTTCTTGCCTCTCTCTCTCTCTCTCCTCTCTCATCTTACTCTCACTCTACCACTCCCTTCCTCTTTCTTTCTCCCTCTCTCTCTCTCTCTCTCGCTCTCTCTCACTCACTCACTCACTCTACTACTTTCACCTCTATCACTCTCACTCTGTATTTCCCCCTCACTCTCTCTCTCTCTCTCTCTCTATCTATCTTTAATCTCTCCCTTTCTCTCTCTTATTTCTCTCCTTTTTCCCCTCTCCTTCTCCCTCTCTCTTCATTCTCTCCCAATAATTATGTATATATTATATATATATTAATATTATATAATATATAGATATATATATATATATATATAATTATATAATATTATATATATATTATATTATACGCGTCCTTTGCCCAAAGCTACTGCACGCCCGGGCAAGGTAAACGCGCACGCGGCGGCGACCGTTTTTGCGGCGGCGGCGGAAGGCGGCGGACCCGGCGATGGTTTTGCAGCGGTCGTGGTTTTGTGGCAGTAGGACGGTGGAAGTAAACAAGCAAAAGGAGGCGTCGCCCCACTTTGCATGAAACATTCTGTGAGGTTTTAAAAATATACTACAAACGTATCTGTCATTATATGACCTGAAATTTCCAAATTTCCTTTTGTTATAATGCAGATATTCCATAAATTATACCCAAAATACCTTGCTTGCACACAATTTAAATATTATATTAAAATATAAATTTTTATATACAAAAAACAACTGAGCCTGTCTGAAAATTACATTAATATATCGTGCTCTGAATAGGTTAACCGACGTAGGGGGGGGGGGGGGGTAGCGATGACTAGGTAGTTTAAACTGTTGAAAGATTACAATACCAAGATTTAGTAAAAATAATGTCTCAGGCAAAAAGTTGATACCTTAGGCATTTTTTATAAAAGGGTTATATCGGGGTTTATCAAAAAACATCGATGTCGAAGCCCAAAAACCCATGGTCAAAAATCCCTGCTTTAGGCTAATTTGTCTGTGGCTGTCCAATACACGAACAATTATAAAAACTTTAAAATGAGGAGCAAAACAAGTTTTCCGAAAGGAACCTAATATTTTTAAACAAAATATAAATTTTTTACTGTTATACTTTTAAAGCACAATATTTATGTTTGATTTTTTATATAATATTATCATTTATTTATGTTTACATGTAAAAGATTTTATTTCCTGATAGATCTTTAGAATTCAGTAATTTAACATTTTAGCCCAACCTGGCAATCGCCGATAATGGTCTTTGGCGTAGGCGCGGCAGATAATTTAATTAATCAATGAACAATTTCTGAGACAAGCATGTTAACAGTTTTAGGTATTTTATTTATTCCATCTTATATAGCAAGGTAATATGGTAAATTTATACAAAAATAGTATATAAATATGTTGATTTTGATTGATATTATAGGTAAGGGATTTTTGTCATTAGAGAATAAATTTTATAAAATATAAGCATGTAATGACTCAGATGCGGTCGTTAGTATTTATAAGCTTCTATCAGAATCTGAATGCTCCTTTCCCAGCCCCGGTACTATAAACAATTTCGAGGAGGGGGAGTAATTGCTGAAAAGCTAGTCCACCTTCGTGTTGATTCGTCTTTTTCTGATATCACCATAAAACGGAGGATGTATTTTTTATGCGACCTCTTATGGAAGGATACGCTGTCTGTATATGGTTATACATATGGGCCTTAAGGGAAAAAACTAAATATATTTCCTAAGTTGCATTGTAGATTGTAAAGCATCGCGAAATGAGGCAGGACCCTTTTAGGAAAAATACTGCATTGTCCCTTGAGGGTTTAATTAGCAAAAAAATAACTGAGTCTCTAAATGGAATAAAACCAGCGTCTTTTCAGTCTATTATGTAATTAACTGTTAGTTTTATAAGTATGAAACGTGCAAAACATATGAAATATTGGTTACGATTTACATTTATACAGAAAATTTAAGCCTTTTATTTGTGTTATCGTCTCTTATGAGTGTGTTTGGTAAGCTTGAGAGTCATAATAAAGTACAACAAGAATTTCTGATCCTTTTCAATGAACTATATTTTTATTATGAAGATGTCTTTGGGATGTAAGAACGACTAGTATAACATATTGAAAGATGAGAGGAGGTCGCAAGCTTATCAATCGTTAGGATCCTCTCCCTTCAAGTGTTATTTGTTATTGATTATGACAGTTTCAGTCATTAGGAGAGGTGGTCACTCGTCTGTAACATGGTCAATTATCGATCTAGGTACAAGTTCAAAACACGATGAATATTAGGGGGGAGGGGGGTGATGAGGTGAGGTGGGGTCATCAGTGACACCTTTGGCTCGGGCTATCATATTGTTGTGTCACGCTCATTGCTCTAGGTGTGATCAAATCACCTGTAACACTTTTAGTGAAGGGCTGTATTATCTCCTTAAGCAGGAAATTGTGACTGTTGTTTTCTTCTTCTTTTTCTTACTGTTATTTCTTTGTAATGAGGTATGGAGGAAGTGGGGCAGGGGCGGTAGGAAAGGGGAAAGGGAAAGGGGCACCTGTTCTCGGGGCAACACCTTGAATTTGGTCATTTCCTGGCCTGAGTTCTATCTGTCCTGCAGTTGGGTTCTTCCCTTGCGCGGTTATTTGTTATTGGTTATGAGGGGTGATCACTGGTCTGTAACACGGTCATTGTCGAGTCAGTACAAGGTCAAACAATAGTTATACATATGGGGTCTTAGGGAAAACTAAATATATTTCAAGTTGCATTTTAGATTGTAAAAAATCGAGAAATGCGGCAGGAACATTTTAGGAAATATACCGCATTTTCCCTTGAGGTTAATTAGCAAAACATAATGAGTCAACACGTAGGACAGGTGGTGACTAGTTGGTAGATAATTAGGTGTTCAGGCGAAATATGAGGGGGAAAACCCGTCTTTGACCCGGTGTAGATACCTTGAAAACATATTCAGGCTCTCTAAATGAATCAGACCAGCGTCTTTTCAGTCTTATCGTTATTACTGTAATTATTACTGTATAATAATTATTTTTTCAATTATACTAACATAAAAAATAATAATAATAATAAAAACAATAATAAATTAAAAAACATAAAGGATTATAATTTTAATTATAACAATATTATATATGTATATACAGTTAATATTTTTTGGCAATAATTACTAATAGCAACTACAATAATAATAGTAATAACAATAATAATAACAATAATAACATTTTTATAATAATCATTTATATCATTATTTTAATTAATATCGTTATTACTGTAATTATTACTGTTATAATAATCATTTTTACAATTATACTACCAGTAAAAATAATAATAATGATAAGAATAACAACAATAATATTAATAAGAATATTATACGATAGTGTTAGTATTATGTTATTATTATTAATATTATTGTTATTATTACAGTTATAATTTATTTTTTGGGAATAATACTAATAATTAAAATAATAATAATGATAATAATAATAATAGTAATAATAATAATAATAATAATAATAATAATAATAATAATAATAATAATAATAATAGTAATAATAATAATGATAATAATAATGATAATAATAATAATAATAATAATAATAATAATAATAATGATAATAGTTATAATATTAAATGTTAACAAATGTTATCAGAATTCTCTTTATTATCACTTTTATCATCATATTGTCATGATTAATTGAATTCTCAAGGGGCTATATTTTTCTAGATTTTACCGCATTTTCGACTTTGGGATTTTTTTTTCTTTTACCTTTTTAAATTATATATTGACATAATTCCTGTCATTATCATGATTATTATCATGATTATCATCATTATTATCATTATCATCATCATTATCATCATCATCATCATTATCATCATTATCATCATTATTGCAATTATTATCATTATTATTGCAATTATTGCAGTTATAATATATATTCTAACAAGTATACTAATAATAACTACAAGAATAATAGTAACAACAATAATAATAACAATAATAACGTTTTTATAATAATTATTTATATCATTATTTTAATTAATATTGTTATTACTATAATATTACTGTTATAATGATTATTTTTACAATTATACTACCAGTAAAAATAATAATAATAACAATAATAACAATGATAATATTGATAACAATATTATAATGATAAGTTTTATTATTATTATTATACTTATTATTATCATTGTTATTATTACAGTTATAATATATTTTTGGCAATAATACTAATAATTAAAGTAATAATACTAATAATACTAATACTAATACTACTACTACTACTACTACTACTACTACTACTACTACTAATAATAATAATAATAATAATAATGATAATAATAATAATGATAATAATAATAATAATAATTATAATAATAAAGAAAATATGAATGATATTAGTAATAATATTAATAACCAAATGTTATCCAAATTCTCGTTATTCTCACTTTTATTCATCATGTGATTAATAAATAAGGTTAAGCATTACTTCTTTATTATTCTCCTACACCATTGTTATAAAAAGTGAAATTATTGGTAAAAGTCTCAGTCTGTTACTAGCTTCCGTCATGGAGACAGATAATCAATATATATATATATTACGAGCAGTGCATCGAAAGATGTTTTTCCGCATAAAACTTCTCATGCATTTGAAAACGCTATATCACCGCTAATGTTGGATCCTTCTTTGGATTATGAAGTGGCGCTAGTTAATTTTTTGTATCCCAAAAATTATTACAGTATCATAGCAAATGATGATATTTGAACATCCAATTTCTTAGTGCGTGTGATAACAGCGCTCACCCAATGCTGGTTAACTTGTTTAAATATGTTCCAAAATTTAACATGCTGGGCCATGCGAGAGAGGCAAAAATTATGGTAGATTTGATAAATGAAGATATCGCGAGACAAATTAGATCGGTTCTCGATAGGGATGCTGTTAATAAATATATCCCACAAGGAAGAATTCTTATCTATGATCGGGAGGTAGACCGGTGTCGCATAGAAACCTATGTTCAAGGCGTAGGAGAGGAGAATGACAATCGCTGTCATCCTGATATGGGAGTTCGCTTTCACCTCGTATGGCTCGCATACTAGGGTTTAGCGAAAGCAAAATTTATCGTTTTTATGTTCCTCGCACTGTGCCTGTAGATTATAAATGGTATTTATATAATCATAGTGTGGGTGTGAGACCTCCGAGAAATGATGGGGGCGTAGATTTTGTTTACGTATATTCAGATATTGTTGCCCTTGTCGATTTGCAGGTCAACAGGTTAATATCTTAGATGCATTTGCTTTGCAAGGTTCGAGTACAAAGGGATACACGCCCACGCTCTATAAACAACTCTTAAGCAAGTCTTTAAATTCAGTGGGTGTGCGCATTACAGATCAGAATGGTTATCCTATAGTCTTCGAGGAGGGTCATTCTGTTACGCTTATACTTCACATAAGACCCAGGTAAACTTTGTATATGACAATATATAAAGACTGCGCGTGCATATCTTTGCTTATTTTACATCGGAACGTCGTCCCGGTGTGTTTGTTTATACAGAGTGAAAGCGGGTATCGTTTCGATTTCCACCATGTATGTGAGAGCACCATTTGTCCCTCCGACGGTTGAAGAATTTATGATCATCTTTGAACAACCAGAATCACAGATTAAACCCTTTCGAGGAGGGTCTTTAGGGGATATTGGTGTGTATAAACCTTATGATAATTACAGAAGAGGTGCCGGGTTACTATCTTTTCTCGGAAATATTGGCAAGAGATTAATTCCGTTTGTTTCGAAGCTCGTTAAACCCGCTTGCTGTGATTTGGACGGGTGTTA
>NW_023642241.1:5000-9964 GCF_015228065.2 Penaeus monodon | reverse complement strand
AAAAGGTGGTGGTTTTTATGTGGTGTGGTGTGTGGGGTGTTTTGTTTTATGTGTATGTGTTTGCGCGCGCTCTGCTCTGGAATTCTTTTTCCCACCGCCTGCCCTCTCGCCCTCTTCAGAATTATTTAAAACCCAATAATTTAAAAAACTAATACATAAAATATATCAATATGATAATGATTAAAAAAGATCAGTCACTTCGACAGGGTCGTTCTGTAACACAACCACCCTGCCTCGTCACGCTATGACTTCACCATTTTGGTTCGTCTCCTTACTGTGCCTGTAGAATATTCATTTCGCTTAAATATTCGCCTTTCTCCTTAATCATTCTTAGGCTTGTCAGGTTGCTGTCTCTTCTCGCAGTCGCAGCTGCCCAGGCAGGGTTAAAGTTGGGTGAAAGATGTTTCTTAGGGCCTCTGTGACCACCTCCTATACAACAGGTATGTATTGCAGAATTATCCTGCGCTATTTCCAATCCTCGACAAAACCGCCGCTTGGCCGCCTGGCGTTGCATGAGGGCCAGTAGCATACAAATACGTATTTTGCATCTATGAAGGTCTTTATTTACATTTGCATAATAAATACAGAATATTTCCTTCTGTGAATTTTAGAAAAGTTTGTTTACGTAGCAGAATCATAACAATACTATTACGAAAAAATATGATCTCTTCTGAGGGACATAAGAAAGCAAAATGAAATAAACGTGGACATAAAATAGATATTGAGATGGGTATTTCAGAAGTATGTGTGTTTTAAACTAATTAGAAAGGGGCTGTGACTGTGTGTGTTGTGTGTGTGTTTTTGTGTGTGTTGTGTGTGTGTGTGTGTGTGTGTGGTGTTTTTGGTGTGCGTGCGTGCGTGCGTGCATGCGTGCGTGCGTGTGTTGTGGTTTTTAGAATTTTAATTTTTAAAATAAAAATGACTGGCATTGGTACCGTGCTAATATTAGACTTGATGGGTTTGCTATTACTACCATCATAACCATAAACATAAACTACAGGAAAAAGCAATATTCTGTTACATAGGCCAATCCATTATAAAATATCTTTTAAAACTCCTTGAATGGCCAAATGAAGACTTGAAAAATAAAATACAAGAAGTATTTAGCATTTTACCATGTGCATGCGTTTGACGAGCAATTTGACTTCAAATTATTAGAAAATTAGCAGCAAAAAAAGGGAAAATTTAAAAATGCGATAAGAACGCTGCGATACAGCCTATATTTGTTATATTTCTTGAATTCCATATTTGTGAGATACTTTGAATGTAGTAGTAATTTTATAACGATAATTGCCCGATCGAACAAAGGCAATTAACCAAGAATGCTGACTATTTTCTTTCGGCACTATGAAATTCCTTGCTTCTTAGTACATTTTAGCAACGAGGGCATGGCTTTCGTCGGCGGGCTGAACAAGTGGCATGCTTTGGAACACGTCTTCACGACTGTGACAAGACTCCACCTACGATCTGAATGTAGTGTCCTTCTCAACCGACCTGATCCATGGCTGTTAGGCAGTATTTAATTATAATACACGTTGCATACAGCATAGATATCTTAGGACTTGTTTTAGCTTTCGGATAACTTGAAATGGCCTGTTACTACAGGCATATAGAGTAAAAGTATAACAACGAGAAGTAAATTTGAAAGGAAGTGAATAAACTTATGCCTCTAGATAGTCATATGCTATAGTCATTGATATATGGCGGCCAGTAATTGCTCCCTGAAGGCTAAATGCATAACGTGAGCATGCTCCATTTGCTATCGCCCCGCTATTTCAGTGAAGGTAGACTTTCTGGCTGGAGGGCTAATGTGGCTTTGGCTGTCCTAATGTAACTCTAGCGGGTTTAAATTGATTAATATCGTTTACTTAAATGTAATATAAGTAATTCCAATACTGCAAACGTCACTGTTTTATGGCAACATAAGTGTGTGTCATTAAAAATCATTGGGTTTTATTAATACAATTTCAGTTTTAATTTTCTTTAAATATAGTTTGTGGTTCAGTCACCTCCATGACACGTTTCCTCTGAACATTGCGTCCAAACTCTAACCCAGTGTTTCACCATCTCTTCACCCCGCGCCCCCCCTGATCCCTTGCCAGTCAATGAGTAGTTTAAAAGACATGAGGTAGTTATAAATAGCGAGAGGAGAGAGAGAGACAGACGACAGACAGAGAAAAGATAGAGCACATGAACTTCATTGAGTATCAAAACACATATTAGTAATGTGTAATAGTTATAAAAAATTTCATTAATGAATATAGCAATATATATGTATATATACATTTATACACATATGTATATATATATGTGCATACAAAATATATATATACATAATATATATATATATATAAAATATTAAAAATAATATATATATATATAAAATTTTATAAAATTTTATATATATATATTGCTACGCCAGTGGGTCTTTTGTCTCTGTGCGAAACATGTGTTAACATGAAAAGGATGACCTGGGCATGTGTTAACATAAAAAGGATCCTGGGCAAACATGACGCTAACTGGCTGTGAGTGGAGGAGCGGAGGAACAAGCCAAGAGAGACGCAGTTGGGTGCTGCTCCTGTGAAGACCTCGTGTGTGCCCTTGTGACCTGATAAACTTTGTGTTGCCCTGTTATAAGCTGTATCGTGCAGTGTGACATGCTGGTTTTTCCCCCCTGATTGTGCCTATAGAAAGTGTACGGGTAAATAACTCTTTTAAATAAAGGAAAGACTGTCATTTTGTGTTTATTTCGTGCCCCGCCTCGCCTGGGTTTCCCTCGTGGTGTTCTGGGATGCTGTGGTGCTCGGTTTCCTTGGAGCTGTTCAGTGTTCACGACCCTGTGATAGCACGCCGTCTGCCTAGCCTGCCTTGTGTTGGTGGCAGAAGACGAGGTGGTCGGCATAAAAATGGGTCAGGAGTGGATCTGTGATATTTTTATCAGTGAGATGCACCGATTTATCATGTCGCCCAAGGATGGGGGCAGCATGAGGGAGAGGAGGCTATGACTGAGGCAGGAAACGAGTGAGGGGAAAGCCGACCCAGAGGACATGATCCTGCCATCTGGCGATATGAGGGGGGGAAATGCAAAAGGGCAGAAGAGCAGGCACAGAGTGCACGGAGCGGCCACCATCCGCGAAGCAGGAAAGGAAGGCAGGGGAACTTTCTCCCAACTTGTTGAGGTGCTCAGAGCAATCTTGCATCTGTGAAAGGGAAAACTCAGAGTACACCAACAAGGCCTGCAACAGCGTGAAGAGTAACTGATGGGGGAGGTGAGACTCAAAGGGCGAGGTTCAGGGCCTGGGGGAGGAAGTGAAGGAGGAAAGGGGGCTATGGGTTAAGTTGCAACAGAAAGGCAGACGGGGGTTCTGGAAACAGAGCCAGAGTGTCAGATTTACTGGGGTCTGCCTGAGGTCCGGGGAGGAAACCCCCGGCCTGCAGCGTCGGTCACCATGGTCGCTGCAGAAGAAGGGACCCATGGGAAACCCGCTCCCGGGTATAGGGGCGGCAAACTCGGACCGGTCAACCCGCCTCTTGACTCCCTACCCCCTTCCCCCCCCCGGGGCTTTTATTCACGGCACGGTTCTCCACCCGCACCCCCCCCCGCCCCCCAGACATTCTGTAAAGCGAACCCGTGATACAAAGGGGAAGGGGGCTGGGAGGCATATGCCCCCAATTTAAAATGCTGGCTCGCCCGGGGCTGGACCGGAAGAAAAAGCCGCACTGGTAACACGCAAAGGGGGCCTGCATGGAAGGGTGGGGAAACTGCGGCTCCCAACAGCCTCTTACCCAGCGGGGCGGAGGCTTTAAAAACCCTTTTCGGGCCCCCCCCGGGCCAGGTTATCGGGCGTGCTTGAAGAAGCGGATCGGAGGGGGGCGAGACATGTCCCAGCTGCGCAGGAGGGGGAGGCGCTGGTAGGAGCCCCGTACCCCGCGGCTGGGAAGAGATGATGTGGTCCTGGCCCCGTTTTCTTTGTTGGGTTTTTGGGGACCAGCAGCTGCAAATCTCTCAAGCGGCACCCCGAGGCCCTGCGGGTGGCGTGGCGGGGGCCTGGAGTTCGGGGCCTTCTGAACAACCGTGGCCTAGGCCAGCTGCTCACCCCCGCCAGACCTCGGGGCCAAAGGCAAAAGGGAAAAGGTAGTTTTGAGGAAGGTGACCCCTAGCATTTTCCAAGGCTTTTTTGGGGCTGCAGTGGGGAAGGGCCAGACGTAGTGGGTGCGAGGGGGGCGGAGAACACATCCTTAAACCGGGACGGATTCTGATGCCTTCCGCAGTGCGGAAGGATGTGGCAGGTATGGTCACCATCCGAGGCTAAGGGAAATGGGACAGGCGGAAAAATCGGACAGGCTGGGAAGGGGGCCGAAACCCCAGCCTCCCCCCGGTTTCCCCGGGCCCCCACTTGGGGGAAGCTGCCTGAACCCGCATGATCAGGGGGAGGGCTCGTAGATGGGAATGCCTACAGTGGACATGGGCCGAGAAGACCCTAGGCGGCCTGATATGTTGGCCCCCATGCGACTTCCAACGCACCACAGAGACTGTGTGGTGTCAGGGGCATTTTGGGGCAGTTAAGGGGCCATGGGGCCCGTATTGGCGTGGGGACACGGTGCAGCGGTGCCTGTGTAGTGGCAGATCGGACGAGCCTGTTGTGGGTTTTACACCCACCGAGTAAGGGGTGTGTCGACTTGGACGAAGCTGGGAGGGGCATGATGAAGATGTGCCCCTTTCTTTTAGAGGGTGGTTGTGCAAGGTAGTTACGGCTGAGCGACTGCACCTTTCCCCAGGACAAGTCTAGAACCGGGATCGATGCAAAGTATGCATGGAGTAAGGGGCCCCGTGAGCCCACCAAACCTCAGCTGGCTGATGGGGTAGCGGTTGGCGGAGCCTTTTGGACCCGGGGGGGGGTTAGTTAAGTGTTGGGATAAATTCTCAAAAAGGGCCTGAAGTGCCCGCTGGTGCAAAACTGGGC
>NW_023642240.1:0-9966 GCF_015228065.2 Penaeus monodon | reverse complement strand
CTAGGGACATCAAAAACCAGGTCTGTTGCTTACTTGCCAAAAAGACGGGAGTGAGCCATTAAGGGGAGACTTGCAATGCCCACCACCTCATTTGGCTCCTTGCCCCCACATAAAAGCCAATGTGCTTGAGGGGGGGGGGACATTTCCTCAAGAATTCTCTTTCCAATGGCCCAAGAAAGCCCAATTGCATGTCAGGGGAAGGGGTTACTAGAACCTTTCAACTTTGGCCCCACTGCGGCCTCTGTGGGAAAAAATCAGGATTGGTGGTCGATGAAGACTGTCACAAAGTGGACCACTATGGCGCTTGTTATTTAACCCTCATGGGTAGCCCAAAACAAATTCCAAGATGAAAAAAAAAAAAAAAACAAGGGGACCCAAAGTAGGAATTGAAAAGCCTTTTCAGAATGCCTTTGGCCCACTGGTCTTAGATGCAAATGATCCCCCCACAGGAGTTGAAAAAATGTGGAAGTGCTTTGAAACCAGTGTTATTCAGTGCCACAAAAAATCAAGGCAAGCCTCACAAACCCCCAATATACCTAAAAAACTGCCATGGGTCCAGGAGGTTTTTAAAAGATAGGCCTGGTAACTTTAATGGGGACGAGATTAAGGGAAGTAATCCCACCCAGAGTGGAAACGTTGCAGGGGAAAAACAGTTTGCGAAGGCCCAAAAAAGAAACTTCCTGACGGACAAAAAACCTTGTGGCAACAAGGGTTAGGTGAGGCTTACCAGCTGCTTCAAGCCCGAGAGGCCACCCAACCAAAAACTCTCATTTCAGAGGGCAAAAACAGACTGCTGCCAAACAAAAAACCAACAAGCTGTAAGGCAAAAACAGGTTCTGTTAATTCAGGAAGGCCTAAAAACCCAAAAACTCATTACCAGAGGCACCAAAACAGGGTTCACGCACCGGGGGTGGGACTTCCCCCTTTATTATCAGAGGAGGGAACGGGTCAGCTAAAAAAAAAAACAAAACCCAATTTAAAACTTAGAGGTTGGTTATCTTTTTTTTTACCCAAAAAACCTAACAAAAAAAAACAACAGTTTCCCATTTCTCTCCACTTCAGCCTGGGTTCCTCGTTACACTAAAATTATTTCCTAACTAGGGGGGGGGAAACTTGGGCAGGTGAGACTTGCGTTTTCCCTGCCAAAAAACCACTCATTCAAGCAAGTTCCTGGGCAAAACTTTCAACTTCTACCCAAACAAAAAGTTTAAGAGGGAATTGGCCATTCAATTTTTCAACCCTCCCAAAAAAACCAAAGAATTTCCAGTGGGAAAAAGTAGTGGGGGACCCTTCTTTTCTCTCAGCTGGGGTTACAAAAGCATGTTGCCTAGCAAATTAGGAAAGATTGGTTTACTAAATACAACTGGGAACCCCATGGGGAAAAATAAATAATGGGGGGGGACCCCCACATGAAAACCTCCATGGGGTTCCCGAGAAAAAGTTTACCAAGTGGCATAGCCACGCTTTCAAAGCCAACCAAATTAAGCCTGTCACAATCTGTGGGAATATTACTAGGAACCTATAAAAGGTTGTGAAATAATCCAAAGGGTCTCTGGTTTTTCACCAGGACCCTGGATCCAAAAAAAATAAATCCAGAGAAAAAAGCTCTTGGCTGGGATAGTTGGGGGGAAGTTAATTTCACAGGGGCTTGGAGCAACAATCAAACAGGCATAGTCCCCCCCACGGCTCTTAAAAAACACCAATTAGCACCGTACTTCTGTGGTTTTACTATTCCTGGGGACCTGGAGGGAAGGTTGAAAGGGCAAGTCCCTCCTTTACTATCAGAAGGGGAACCCTGAATCCAGAAGGGAAATCAGAGAAAAAGCTCTTGGCTTATGGGTTGGACTTATTTTTCCAGGAAACAGAAAAAACAGCCAAAGTCAGACTCCAAGGGCCCCCACCTTTCCACCACCACCATGCCACTAGAAAAATGGAAATGGCCACAGGGGGGGGGGTCCTCAATCCCAGCCCTTTTCAAAACCCCTAATGTCCTGTATCCTCAATATAACACCTCCCAGTGGAGTGGCAAGTTCATTTCCTTTTGCAGGACAATCTTTGCAGGGTCATCTTCAACTGGACCACAATGCCTAAGAAAACCCAGCGCTGGTCTGGGACTTTTTTGTTCTTTGTTGTTGTGGTTTTGAGACAGGGACTAAAAGGATCTTCTGGCCAGCTAAAATCAAGGACCCTGATTCCAGAAGGGAATCAGAGAAAAAAGCTCCCTTGCTTGGATTAGGGATATTTCAGGAAACAGAAACAGCCCAAAAAAGTTCCCAGATTCTAAGGTCACCCTTTTTCCCATCCAATTCCACTAGAAAAATGGAAATGCCATTGGGTTGGGGTCCTCACCCCAGTCCTTTTTTCAAACCAAAACCCCTTTCCCGATCAACCAACAACCTCCCATGGGGTGCAGTCAGTTATTGGACACAGTTTCATTTCCCTTGCAGGGGGCGGACCTTTTGCAGTCATCTTCATGGGGGAACCAACAAACAAAGTAAACCCACGATGCCTGGAACTTTTTTGTCCCTTTAGGGACAGGGGCGAGGAACTTAAAAGACTTCTTGCAAGAAATCCAAGGGGGACCCTGATTCCAGAAAGGGAATCAGAGAAAAACTCGGCTTGAATGTGACTTTTTTCGGGAAAACAAGCCAAAAATTCAGATTTTCTTAAGGTTACCTTTTCACATTCCCACTTACCCACCCAGGGAAAAATGGGAACCATAGGTGGGGGTCCCCCCATCCAGTCCCTTTTCAAAAAAAAACCCCAATTTTTCCCCCCCGGTATCCTCAAAAAACAACCCCTCCCCCGTGGGGTTGGGGGAAGGGGTTTTATTTTCCCCCCCCCAGGGGGCCACACTGCCTAATAGAGCCCGGGGTTGGCAGTGGGGGGAACCTTTTTATATTTTTTTAGGAGTGGTTTGTAGGGACAGGAACTAAAAATCTTTTTTGCAGCCAAATGGGAAAAGGCCATGCCTTCTGAGGAACAAACCCTTATTCAAGGGCCAACCAACCCCTGGGGGAATTTTTCAGGGAAACCAGTGGATTCAAGAGTTCCCAAGTTGGCCCTTTTCAATTTTGGGTAAAAGGATTGGGACCGGGGGCCCCCCAAAAATTACACCCAAGCCCCTTTTCCACTTGTTCCAGTTTCTTGGTTTTTTTGCTTTTTCCGGGGTCTAAAATTTTTTTCATATTGGCTTACGGCCAGTGGGTTTTTTTGTCTTTGGTCGAAAAATTGGTTTTTTTTTTGTAACATGGAAAAAAAGGTTTTGAACCCTAGGCATGTGGTTAACAAAAGGGGAACCTGGCCAAAAAAAAGGAAAAAAAACCCCAAGGGGGTGCGAGCGGGAGGAGCGGAGGAACAAAAAACCCAAAAGAAGGGAAGGGGGACCCGTTTTTTGGGTTTGCTTCCTGTGAAAGGGCCCCTTCTGTGTTTGCCCTTGTGCCTTTGTAAAAAACTTTGGTTTCCCCCCCCTTGTTAAAAGCTTTTGGGTCGTGCATGTGGTGACATCCCCTGGTTTTCCCCCCGAAAATTTTTGGCTAAATGAAAAAATGAAAGGAAAATTAAACTTGTGTAATTAAAAGAAAAAGGGGGCCTTTTTTTTCTTTTTTTGTTTTTATTTTCGTGCCTGCCTCGCCACGTTGGCTTTTTTTTCCCCCCTGGTTGTTTCTGGGACGCTTGGTTGCTCGGGGCCCTTTGGGGGGAGTTTTTTTCCAGGGGTTCAAGGGGGACCCTGTGGGGATAGCACGGGCGCTGCCTAGGCCCCCTCCCCCTTTTGTTGGGTTTGGGGGAAAAGGACGGGGCGGGTCGGTTGTAACATTTTTTTTCCCACAACCCCAATGAGGTTTCTTCCACTTCCTTCCCCCTTCCAATTTTGGTCCCACAATTTTTTTTCTACACTTTTTTTTCCCTGGGGTGATGGCTTTTTACATTGTTTTGTCCCATCTTGATGCCCAAATTGTCCTCCAACTACTATTTTTTTTTTTTCATGGGTGGATTTTTTCCCCCAGGCCGACTGTTTTGTTTTGGTTCCCTGTCCCTCCCTCCTTCTTGGACTCTTTTTTGGTAAAAAAATTTAACCCTTTTTTTCCCAATCCTCAAATATTCTGGGGACAATAAACAGTTCCCCTTTTCTTTTTTTTTTTTTTTTTTAAAAAAAATTTTCATTTTCCATTTTTCCCCCCTGGAATTTAAAAGGGGGGGCCCTGCTTTTTTGTCCCCCCCCTTTTTTCTTTCCACTCCTAGCCCTTTTATTTTTTTTCCATTTCCCCCTTTTTTCCCTTTCTTCATATTTTTTTAAATCAACAACCGTTTAAAAACTTTTTGAAATTGTTGGTTTTCATAGGCCTTACTTTATTTTTAAGCCCACATTTTAAAAAAAAAATCAACTTTTTTTTCCAATTTTGACCCAATGACTTGGATTCCCTTTTTCCCCCCATTTTCCCTTTTGCCATTCCTTTCTTAAAATTAGACTTGATCAACAATTTTTTAAAGGACCTTTACCAGTGATTTTTTTATTTTTGTGTTTTTAGAGCCATGTTTCAAAATTTTTTTCTCAATGGTTTCACCCGCAATTAAAAAGTTTTTTCCCCCTTGCTGAAATGGCTTGCATTGATGTTGGTTTTCCCAAAAAAACCATTTTCAATAGTTGGGGGGACCTTCCCAGTGCCTTGGGGAAGTCATCCCTTCCCACGGTTTACATTGGCGTTTTTTTGGGAAATTTTCGTTTCAATGTACAAAGCTGTACGGGGTAAAAATTGCCCATGTTGGGAAAGGGCCCCCCCCTTTCCCAAAAGACAATTTTTTTGGGTTTGTTTCCCGGCCATTAATTTTTCCCCCATTTCAAAAAAAAAATTTTGAATATTTACCATTCACAAAGAACCTTTATTGAGGGGGGGGGAAAAAAAAAAATGCTGCAATAGGGCTCATTTGGGGAATATTTTCATTTTTCTCAACCCATTTTTTTTCCCGGGAAATTTAGCTTTTTTGAAAAACTTTCCTCCCCATTATCCAAAAAAAATTTTTTTAAACAGGGGTTTCTAAAAAAATTTAGTTCCCAAAACCCCCAAAATGTCTTCATAATTTTTTTTCTCCACCATCTTCCCGGGTTCTTTACTTTTTTTTTTTTCCCCACAAATTTTTGGGAAAAACCTGGTTGCCCATTTCTACCCAGTAGGAAAAAATAAAAATTTTTTCCTCCCTTTTCTTATTTTTCCCCTTTTTTTTAGGTCTATCTGACACCCTTCCAATTTAAAATTGGAAGGCACTTTTTTCATTGTAAAAAAACCGCACCCTTTTTTAAATAAGCTGAAATTAATCCCACTTGGGATTTTGGGATGGGGACCAAAACTGTAGGGTTGTAAATTTTTCAATCTTTCCCCTTTTCTTTTTTCTTTTTTTGGTCAACGAATTTCCCCTAAAAGTTAAGCATTTAATTTTTTTTTTTGATTTTTTTTTAGTTTTCCTTTCCTTTCTAAATCCCCTTAAAATGGAAAGGGCATATTTGTCTGAAAGAAGTAACATTCTTCTTTTCCATTGTTAAGTAACTGGCAAATAATAAATTTTTTTTCCAAGTCCCAGCTTCATTTTTTGGGCCCCCTCTTCATTGATTTTTTGCTTGAAACAGAAGAGGAATAAAAAACAATTAAAAAAAACATCGGCGGGTTATATCTTGCTTCTGCCCCACCTATGATGTTCCACTGGAAAAAATTTTCACCTTCTTCTTTTGACTTAAAAACACATTTTTAACTGTTCACCAATTTAAAAAAATATTTATTAGTTTTCACTTTTTCCCTTCTTCTTTATTTTTCAATTTTTCATTTTTTCGATAAAGTTTTTTTTTATGGATTTTTTTCAAAAACCAATTCAATACCCAACCCCAACCATTTAGAAAACTAACAAATCCTTTTTGGTTGGTCCCAGGTTTAATTCATAATTTTTTAGACTCATTTAAAACACCAAAACATCATTTCCAGGACTATAAATTTAACAAAAAAAAAATATATGGGAACTCTTTCCTTTTTTGCTCCCAATTTTCCCTCATTTGGGCATTATCCATACCCAATTTCTCTGCCCATACCTGGAGACAGGATGGTACTATGACACCAAAAGGGGGACATAAGCCACTTTTTAAATATTTTCCATTTATTAAAACAAGATCCTTTTTGTCCTTTTTTTTCCCTCAGTTCTATTTTTTTCCCAACCATTTTTCTAAAAAATCCTCTGCTCTAGAATTCTGGCATGGTCCCCCCCTTTTTTCCCATGTAAAAAAAAACCAAACTTTCCCCAACCTCCTCAGTTTTTAAATTACTAGGCTCCAGATTTTTTAAACACCACTGCAAGTAGTTTTTTTCACTCCCTCTACTCCCTGGGGACCCTTTGGCACCAAAAAAGGGGGGAACAGTAAACTACTTGACTTTCCAAAAACAAAATTTTTTAAGGGCTTGCTGGAATCAAAAAACCAAAACCTTTCTTTTCTGGATCACTGAAGGATAACCACGGGTTCAATACTATTTTTTTTTTTTGTCTTTAAACTTTCTAAGCCCTGCATTTTTCTAAATACCCATGAATGCTAAAAAAAATTCCCCACTTTTAAATATAACTCACTTTTGTACTTGCCCAAAACTTGCCACGTCTCTTGACAAATTTCCCAAAAAATTGTACTTTTTTTCCCCTTTAGGGTTCTTTTTTTTTCTTTTTATAAAGTAATAAATTTGCCTTGGTCCCCATATTTTTCTTCTGGTTTTCTTTTTTTTAAAATTTAACTCATTGATCTGCTTCCCCCTTACCAGGGAACCCCCCCTCTCTTCTTACCATTTTGTTTGGAGGATTTATGGGAATCCAATTTTTGGTAAGGAAAAAAATCATGAGCCCTAGGGGAACATTCATGGGGGGAGGTCATGTCCCCATAAAAAAAGGTTAATCCTTTGGCAAATATTGGTGGGGAGGACCTTTGGGCACCCCCTTTCCCCCTAGGTGGAAATGGGTTGGGGGGTATTTATACTTGAAAATTTTTCCCCCATAGCAAATTGGGGCAAGGGCAGGGAAAAGTTCCTTCCCCTCCACAATCTGCCCCCAATCCTTTTTAAGACAGGTTTTAGTTTTTGGTCGGGGAGTTTGGGGGGGGGACCAGGTTTCCGGTACAGGTATTGAGAGGAGGGGCTGGGGGCTGGGACCCAGGGGGCCTGGATTTGCCAGTAAAAGGTCCAGTTCAGGGTTAAGAATTTCTTTTGTTTTTGGATTCAGATTATAAACTGTGGGAAAAAGGGGCAGGAAAAAAATTGGGAGTTGGCTGCAGAAGGAAAAACTTTTACCTACTTGTTTTTTGGAGGCATTGTTGGAAAAAGAAGCGTGTTTGTCCAGGGTAAGGGGCTGTAGAGGGGATCATAAAAAAAAGATTTCCCTTTTGGCTGGGGTAAACAGATTTATTCGAAAAGGTTTTGTGAGGAGATGAGGTATTTAGGAAGGAGGGGGGCGGTGTGATGTTTGATTTGGAAGGTAGTAACTGCCAAAATGAAACAATTAAGGCTGCAGAGTAAATTTAAATAAAGGAAGAGGTAGTAAGATAATGAAATAAAAATTTGAGAGATGGAAGAAAGTGGATGTTGGGGAAGATGAGGAAATGTTTTTCTGGAGGTTTAAGAAAGGGGACCTGGGGTGAAATGATTTTGGACGGGGATTGAGGTGACAGAAAAACCATTGGAGTAGGGGGCAGTAGTAGCCAGTTTTCAGTTGTCCCAAAAGCAGAGGCCTGGGGTCAGGGGAACCTGGAAAATTTAAAAATATGTGGGGGCTAGTTTGAAAAAGGGGGGAAGCCCTCATTACCCTTAATAAAGGTAACATTAAATCTTCATTAATGGGCCATGACATGCCCCTGGAAGTATGTTTTGGAAGAAAAAACAAGTCCCACCCTCAGGGTCCCCCCCCTTGAGGGTTTAAGGGACTAGACAACAAATCAGGAATACAAGTTGGCCCATGGACTTCCCCTGGCACAAAAGTCAGTCTTTTCATCTTTTTCCAGCATAGCTCTCCCACACCTTAGGAAATGGGATAGTAGATGTTTGGAAAAAAAAGAAAGGAAAAGGAAAGGGGGAAAGAAAAGGACGGGTGTAAAAAATTTAGTTGCATAAAAAAGGGCTGAGGCCCAAGGGTAAAAAGGGTGGTTTCCCTAGGGATAAATATGTTTTTCCTAGGGAAACCCCCAATATGTATGAAGAAAATGTAAGAATCCCTTTTTTAAAAAGAAATACCAGTATTTTAACTTCAGGGGTTTTTACTGATAGGTAAAGCTTCCCCCAGGATTGTAGAAAATTCTTGGGCCACTATACCCCTTTTTTATAGGCCTATGGCCTTTCTGTTTATTACATTATGCTAGTCAAAAATTTACTTTATCCATTTTCTGTTTCCAAACTACATATCAAACCTGTCACATTTTTTTAATTTTTACTGAAATTGGGCAATTTTCATTTTTCATTTCATTTTACACACATACATACATAGCTTTTTTAAAGATTTGTTTACTGAAATTAAATACAAAAAGTGGTAATCAAGGCTGTCCATACTTCAGCTAACTTATACTTCCTATAATGCTTAGAAACTTAGCCTTCATGGTAAAGATGGCTTTCCATATACTAGGCCAACAAGGCATAAGCCTTAATCTTAATTAGGAAGGGAGGGGGGTGGGGCCACCTGGTGGAAATATAGGTTAGGTTTCCTAGAGCTTTTTCCAAAGACAGGGGACTGTAATGGTTTAGTCAACCTCAGGGGACCAGAAACATAAAAAGCCTTAAAAATGTGTGTAATTAAAAAATTTATTTGCCCAATGCAACTGAACATGAAAAAAACCTATTGGGCAGCTTGATGGAAAAGGCTTGTCATGAATCCAAGGAAAAAAAAACCCCACAGTTAAAAAAGGAATATTTTTTAGGGGATCCCCAAAAGTTTGACCATTCTTAAATAGAATTAAAAAAAAAAATAGAAAAGAATTTGAGGGGATCTATCAGTTCATGGTGAAAAGGGAAGGAATTGCATAAAAATTTTTTTTGCTTTTTCTCCCAAAAATCTTTCATGTCCAGGTGCCCAGGTGGTTAAAAACTAAACATTTGCTCAGTTGGGTAATTCTTTACTTTCTTTTAAATCCAAAGAACCCCCATTTTTGGTGTTTTCATTTGTATTTATTGGTTTCATGAAAGGGTCTCTGCATACAGAATGGCCTCTGCAAAGTGCCTGAGCCACAAAGGAATCCAATTAGTAGGAACCCTTGTGGACATCACCCTGGGTTTTCACACTTTTTTTATGCCTGAATGCCTATCAATATCAATGCTGTTTATTTTTTTTATTATAGAGTTTTTTTATAATTTGTTTTTAGTGTTATTGACCATTACGAAACCATCAAACATTTAGATACCAGGAAAATTACTTTAGATTAATTTAAGGAAAAAGGGTTAAAACAGGTGAGACACCATGGTACTTGTAAATTGGCTCATTGGTGGACCTGGTAACTTGTGGGGAAGCCATCTAAATGTAAAAATAATTAATAAATTAAAAAAACCCCACAGTAGGCATGAGTTTAATTTCTTTACCCAGTAAACTGCTCTTGTTATTTGTTTCCTTAAAAAACTTTTCAATCAATCTTGGGTTTCAATTATACAGAGAATTAATAAAAAGTATTTATATATATTTTGTACAAACCAATAGCAACCATAAAAAAAAGTAAACAATTTTTTTTTTTGTTTATCAAATAATCAAATTGTGCTTACCTTGAAATTAAGTATTTTAAGGAACCCATGAAGCCTACCTTGGGGGGGGCAGATTTTTAATATTTATATTTTGATTTTCTCCCCCCAAAAATGAAACACTAAATAAAAGTTACATTTTTCTGAGATATCTGAATTCTTGTTACTCATTCAAGATAAAATTCCTTACAGGATCTTCAGAAAGTACTTTTTTTTAATTTTTCAGGGGAAATGT
>NW_023642238.1:5000-9968 GCF_015228065.2 Penaeus monodon | reverse complement strand
ACTGTCACGAGGCAATCTGAATTAGAGGTTCGAGTCACCGACCGCCTCGTTCTTCCCTTGGGCAAGGAACTTCACCTTGATTGCCTACCTAGCCACTGGGTGACCAAGCCAGCCCAAGTCAGTGCTGGTCCAAGCCCGGAAAAGTAGAGAGAATTTTTACCTAAAACGGTAACACCGGCACTCTCCGTGGAAAGGAAATGGGGACCCTACCACGTACTCACTCCAAGAGCATCACAACATGAAAACTACAATTAAGTGTCATGCTGTGACCCTGGAGGCTCAGACATGAACCTATCGTTAAAAACAGTAATAATTACAGTAATAACGATATTAATTAAAATAATGATATAAATAATTATTATAAAAACGTTATTATTGTTAGTATTATTGTTATTACTATCATTATTGTAGCTGTTATTAGTATAGTTGTAAAAATATATATTATAACTGCAATAATTGCAATAATAATGATAATAATTGCAATAATAATGATAATAATGATGGTAATGATGATAATGATAATAATAATGATGATAACGATAATAATGAAGATAATCATGATAATAATGATGATAATAACAGAAATGGTGTCCATATATAATAAAAAAAAAGGGTAAAAGAAAAAAATCCAAAAAGTCGAAAAAGCGGCAAAATCTAGCGTCTTGCCAGAGTCTACTCCAAAATGACGTTTTTTCCATTCATTTGATGATTTTGGCAATTATTAGGGTAATAATGATAATAATTACCAGAATTCTATTAATCATGACAATAATGATGATGAAAGTGAGAATAAAGAGAATTTGGATAACATTTGATGATTATTAATATTATTATAATTATCATTATTATTATCATTATTATTGTTATTATTATCATTATTATTATTTTTACTGGTAGTATAATTGTAAAAATAATTATTATAACAGTAATAATTACAGTAATAACGCTATTAATTAAAATAATGATATAAATCATTATTATAAACACGTTATTATTTCTATTATTATTGTTATTATTATTATTATTGTAGCTGTTATTAGTATAGTTGTAAAAATATATATTATAACTGCAATAATTGCAATAATAATGATAATAATTGCAATAATGATGATAATAATTGCAATAATGATGATAATGATGATGGTAATAATCATGATAATAATGATGATAATAACAGGAATTGTCTCCATTTATAATAAAAAAAGGTAAAAGAAAATAATTCCCAAAAGTCGAAAAAGCGGCAAAATCTAGCGAAATATAGCCTTTTGAGAGTATACTCCAAAATGACAATTTTTGATTTCTCTGATGATTTTGGCAATTATTAGGGTAATAATGATAATAATTACCAAAATCGTATTAATCATGACAATAATGTGGATAAAAGTGAGAATAAAATTTTTAAATTAGATTATTATTACTATTATTATTATTATTATTATTATTATTATTATTATTATTATTATTATTATTACTATTATAATAGTAATAATTATTATTATTATTATTATTGTTATTATTATTATTATTATTATTATTATCATTATTATTATTATTATTATTATTATTACTTTTATTATTAGTATTATTGCCAAAACATATATTATAACTGTAATAATAACAATAATAAT
The DNA here is from genome assembly GCF_015228065.2 of Penaeus monodon. NCBI lineage: Eukaryota > Metazoa > Arthropoda > Malacostraca > Decapoda > Penaeidae > Penaeus > Penaeus monodon. Next base: position 8,340 of record NW_023642238.1, on the reverse strand, counting down.
AATGATGATTTTGGCAATTATTAGGATAATAATGATAATAATTACCAAAATCGTATTAATCATGACAATAATGAGGATAAAAGTGAGAATAAAGAGAATTTTGATAACATTTGATTATTAATATTATCAATATTATCATTATTATTATTATTATTATTATTATTATTATTATTATTATTATTATTATTATTATTATTATTATTATTATTATTATTATTATTATTATTATTATTATTATTATTAATATTATTATTACTTTTTTATTAGTATTATTGCCAAAACATATATTATAACTGTAATAATAACAATAATAATAATAATATAAGTATAATAATAATGTTAATAGTCGTTATAATATCGTTATTAATATTATTATTGTTATTATTATCATTATTATCATTTTTACTAGTAGTATAATTGCAAAAATAATTATTATAACAGTAATAATTACTGTAATTACGATATTAATTAAAATAATGATATAAATAATTATTATAATATCGTTATTATTGTTGTTATTATTGTTATTTCTATTATTATTGTTGTTGTTATTAGTATAGATGCAAAATTATATATTATAACTGCAATAATTGCAATAATAATGATAATAATTGCAATAATGATGATCAGGGAAGAAGTTCGACATACCCCCACCACACTTTACAGCAGTTTCAGTACTAGTATAGAGGCTTGCTATCAGGCCAATAATCTGTGTCGGAATTCCCCTGAGCCTCAGGATCTCCCATAGCGATTCCCGATGCACCGAGTCAAACGCCTTCTTGAGGTCGATGTAGGCTGCAAGCAACCCACGACCAAACTCACGACGGTGTTCCACAATTACTCGAAGCGCTAGTATACGGTCTATTGTGGACTTGCCAGGAGTAAATCCAGACTGCTCCGGTCTCTGGTGCCTCAGTAGGTGGTTGCGGATCCGTTTCAGAAGAATGTGGGCGAGAACCTTGCCTGGTATGCTGAGCAGTGTAATGCCACGGTAGTTGCTACAGTCCCATCGATCCCCTTTCCCCTTCCAGAGAGGGATGACCACGCCCCTCAGCAGGTCAGGGGGAATGGTACCAGACTGCCAAATGGCAGTCAGGACTGTATGCAGGCCCCGAGCCATAGGTTCACCCCCAGCCTTTAGCAATTCAGCAGGGATATCACATATGCCTGCAGCTTTCCCACTCTTCAGCTTGGAAATCGCCAGCCTAACCTCTGTTAGGATAGGAGGTTCCTCGCTGATGGGTGGGTCCGGCACAGGCACTGAGACATCGCTTGCATCCAAGCTAACTGTTGGAGGGTCCACCTGGTACAACTGTTCAAAATACTCAGCCCAACGTTCACGAACCCCAACATGATCTGAGATAATCCGTCCATCCGCTGATCGGACTGCAGTCATCTGTGAGGAGGGCTTAGGGTTCAGTTTCCTCAGGGCTTGGTAGGCAGGGCGAAGGTCATTTACCAAGAAATGGCCTTCGACCTCCTCAGCAAGATTCCTGATGAACTGTTCCTTGTCCCTTCTCAGCAGTGTCCGAGCCCTACGCACCATGGAACGACGCAAGACTTGATTCCCATTCAGCCGAGCCTTGCGACACGCTTCAGTGGCCTCTAATGTCTCCAGGGAGATGGTATTCTGCCTTGTCCTTGGGCGTACGCCAATGGACTCCTGAGCTGCTTCGAGTGCTACGCGCTTAAAGGACTCCCACAGAGCAACTGGATCCGTCAGGTTGCTGGTTTCTGAGAATCGGTCAGAGACTGCCGTGGCGAACCCACGGGCACACTCCTCCTCCCTTAGTCTGTCCAAGTGAAACACCTTAGGGTGGCCACTGGAGGGACGGGGAGTTTTGAAGTGGACCCGCAGGGTAGCCACAAGCAGCCTATGGTCGGTGCCACAGAACTCAGCACTCGGTAAACCCTGCAGTTCTGGAGGATCCTCCATCGCGTGCTGACAAGAATGTGGTCGATCTCCTTGGCCACATTACCCGTATCGCTGTACCAAGTCCAGCGATGCGGGTTGGAGCGCTGGTATATATATATTCCTTATCTACTACCTATCTATTTCGATTTCTATACATATAATGGTGTTTAAAAATGTGTATATATTAAACCACACACACACACACCACACAACTATTTATTATATATAGATATATATAATACTATTCTTCTATCTATCTATCTATCTATTATATATATTTATAAATAAAATATATCTATACCCCACCAGACCACCCCCACACACACACAGACACAAACACCACACACACACCACACCACACACACACCACACACACACACAAAATTATTTTAAATATTTATATAATATATAAAATTTAATATATTTATTGTATGTGTTGTGTTGTTGTGTTGTATAATATAGAATATAAAAAACAAGATAAAATTTAAAATATATATATTATATATATAATATAATATATATATATATATATGTGTGTGTGTGTTGTGTGTATGTTTGCAAGTGTGTGTGTTGTGGTGTTGTGTTGTGTGTGTGGTGTGTGTGTATTGTTGGGGTTTTTGTATGTCTTGTTTGTTTTGGGTTGTTCTGTGTGTGTATTGTTGTTAAATAAAACTAATATACATATAAAAAAATTTTTATAATATATATAATATATAATTTATTTATGTATATATTTATTATTACATAAAAAATCACACACACAAAACACACACACAACCACACACACAAACAAAACACACACACAACAAAACCCAACATACACACCACGCGTAAAACACCGCCCTCACCCACACCCAACACCACACACCGCACGCATGCCCACGCCAAACACCCTACACCACAACACACCACACAGATATTATATTTTTATATATATATATATATATATATAAAAACAATAGATAATATACATATGTATATATATAAAAAACATATTATATATATTTTGTGTGTGTGTGTGTGGGTGTTTTGTTTGTGTGTGTTTTTGGGTATATGTGTGTATGTTTGTTTTTTTTTGTGTGTATGTGTGTGTCGTGGTCCCAAAATATATATATAAAATATATATAATTATTATATTATATATATATAATATATTTAAATATATTAAAATTTTTTAAATTTTGAAAATATATTTTTAAATATATAGTAAATATATTATTAATATTTATATTATATATATATTAATATTATATTTTTGGGTGGGGTGTGTTTGTGTGGTGTGTGTGTTTGTGTTTGTGTGTGTTTGTGTGTGTTTTTGGGGGTTGTGTGTGTGTTTGTGTGTGGGGGTGTGTGTTTTTTTTTTGTGTTTGTGTGTGTGTGTGTGTGTGTGTGTGTGTGTGTTTTGTGTGTATTGTAGTATAAACA
>NW_023642237.1:5000-9969 GCF_015228065.2 Penaeus monodon | reverse complement strand
GGGTGTGTTGCGGTGTGTGTGTTTGGTTGTGTGGTATGTTGTGTGTTTTGTGATGTGGGGGTTATATTATATATATATAATTATATAAAATTATATATATAATTAATATATATATAAAACATATAATATACAAAACATTTAATATATATTATATATATATATATATAATTATATATATAATATTATATATATATATTATATGTATATGTAATAATATATTATATATATATAATATATATTATTATATAAAATTAAAAATTAATTATTATTTGAATAGAACATCGTTAAGAAAAGGGGGGGAATATTATCCCTTTTAATTGAAAACAGACAAATAATAGAGAACACATGTGTTCGAAACAATTACATATTTTCGCCTCCCCAACTTGTATAAATAATCGCAATTTTTCTTTACCTATTCAGCATCTATTTATTTACGCTTTTTTAATATAACGATTCTTTCCCTTCTGAAATGATGTTTTTTCAACTAAAGAAAAAAAAAATCGTTAAAGCTCCTAGCCATCCCCTCAGGGTTGCAGCGAAGTAATAAAACAATACCGGGGAGCAAGAACAAAAAAACACTTTGTTTTTAAAAAAGAAAAGAAAAAAATGAAAGAAAAAAAAAAAAGAGAGAGAAAGAAAGAGAAAAAGAAAAAAAAAAAAAATATATTTGTGTAGCATGTCTGTATAATGTTATATGTTATACATTAGTAGAAGAAGATAGATGATAGATAGTAGATGATAGATAGATAGATAGATAGACAGATAGATAGATAGTAGGATAGATAGTAGACAGATAGAGGGATAGAAGATAGATGGATGATAGATAGATAGATAGAAGACAGATAGAGAGAGAGAGAGATAGACAGAAGTTAGATAGATGTAGATAGAGAGATAGTAGCGATAAATAGAAGTAGTTAGAAGATAGATAGATAGATAAGAGATAGACAGATGGATATAGAAGACATATTTTTCTATTTCTTTATTTTAAATTTTTTTCGTGAGAACAGATGAAAGATGAGACTTAAGTGCCATAAAGAAAAAAACTGGTGTTAGTTTAAAGGGCAAAAAAAGTTCGAGTTTGAAACCCGACGATTCTTTCCCCCCCGTTTCGAAAATTAGCCCCAGGGATGTCTTTGAAATGAAAATTTTCCCTCGGGTTGATAGAACGAAGAAAACCCCCCTTTCCCCTGAGACCCGCGGGACGAACGGGGGTAATGGAAAAGCAGGGGGAGGGAACAAGATGTTCAAGTAAGATATTTTGGGGGGGGTTTAAATTATGTTTTATATAAAATAATATAATAATATATATATATTTTAAAATTATATAATATATATATTATATATTATTATATAAAAATATTAGAAATTTTAATAACATATATAATATAAAAATTTATATAATAATATATTATATATATATAATATAAAATTTATATTATTTTTTTTTTTTTTTTTTTGGGTGGGTGGTTTGTGTGTGGGTTTTGTGGGTGTGTGTGTTTTTTGTGTGGTGGTGTTGTGTGTGTGGTTTGTGTGTGTGGTGTGTGGGGTTTTTTGTGTGTGGGTGTGTGTGTTTGGTTTTGGGTGTGTGTGTGTGTTGTGTGTTGTGTGTGTGTGTTGTGTGTGTTTTTGTGTGTGTGTGTTGGGTGTGGTGTGTGGTGGTGTGGGTGTGGGGTGTGTGTGTTTTTGTGTGGGTGTGTGTTGTGTGTTTTGTTGGGGTGTGTGTGTGTGTTTGTGTGTGTGGTGGGTTGTGGTGTGTGTGTTGTGTTTGGGGGTGGTGTGTGGTGTGTTGGTTTTGTGGTGTGTGGAGTGTGTGGAGGGGTGTGGTGTGTTGTGTGTGGTGTGGGTGTTGTGTGTGGTGTGTGTGGGGTTGTGTGTGTGGTGGGTGTGTTGTTGTGGTGTGGTTGTGTGTGTGTTTGTTTGTTGTTTTTTTTTTTTTTTTTATGAGGAGTTCTTTTACCTTAACCCCACCGTGATCCTGTGTTCATTCCCCCGCGCCCCGATTTGCCGAATCCTACAAGGAAAGGCCGGATGCAAAAGAAGGAACTGCTTTGCTATTTCCCTCCTGATTCCCAAATAGGATAACCCAAAATAATTTCTTGGGGTGATTAAACAGTTTCCCCTTTTTTTTTCACACATAAAAAAATAATAGAAGGTTTTTTTCGCTTTTTTTTCATTAAAGGTATTTTTTTTTAGTCAAAAAAGACTTCCCAGTTTTTGGGCATTTGAGGTATAGTTTTATTCGGGGTTTCAGTGTTCTGTTTTTTTCAAATTTCATCTGTCTTTTTATTTACTTCCAGTTTTTTTATTTATGCACATATTATATTTTATTGTTATTTATAAAAATAAAAAAATATATTTTTTTTTTCTTCTTTTTCTTTTTTTTTCTTTTACAAGAAAAGTGCGGTTTTCTCTGTTTTTTTTATACGTACTTTGGTCACAAAAGCACAACATATGATTAAAAAAAAAACAGCCTTTGGTACACCAAAAAAAAAATCTTTTTTTCTTTTCCTTTGAAATTTTCGAAAAACAAAAAATTCGTTAAAAAAAGATTTGTGCACTGGGGTTTAACGTCGCTGACAAGCAGAAAAAATGTGGTTCTTGCGGGAAAAAAAAAAAAAATACGGGGAAAAATTTTTTAAATTTTATTTAAATATTACAAAAATTTCGGGAGCATTTATTTAGATGCATTATGTGAGAATTAATATCTAATGAAATTAGGTTTTGTTTTTTAAGTTCAGGGATCGGGTTAAAAAATTTTGGGAAGATTATAAACGAATTGCAAATTATATTGCAATATTTAAAATTATATATTATATATACTATATATATTATATATAATATATATAGTATATGTTATATAACATATATATAATTTTATAATATATATATATATTATATATAATATATAAAAATATATATATTATATATTTATATATTATATATTATAAAAATTATATATATAATTATAATAATTTTAAAAATATATATATATATATATTATGAATATATATATAAAAAAAAAAAAATATTATATATTATATATTTTAAATAATATATATATATTAATTATATATATATATTATTAAATATATATATATATATATAATAATAATATATTGGGGGGTTTTTTTTTTTTTTAAATTAATATATATATATATATATATAATATATATATATAATTATAAACATATTAGATATATAATAATTATTTAAAAATATATATATATATATATATTTTATATATATTAATATATATTAATTTTTTTTTGTCCCGAACAAAAACCAAAAAAAAAAAAAAAAAAAAAAAAAAAAAAAAAATATAAAATATATTATTTTATATATATATAATATAATTTATATATAAATTTTAAAAATATATATAATATTATTAATTATAATATATAAAATTAAAATATTTATAAATGAAGTAATGTATTATATATATATATATATAAAAATATATATATATATATTATATATATATATATATTTATATATTATATTATATATATATAAAATATAATATATTTTTTTCTAATATATATATATAATTATTATTTTATATTATATATTATATATATATATTTAAAAATAATAAAGGTTTTTTTATTTTTTTTTTTGTGGTGTGTGGGGGGGTGGGGTTGGTGTGGTTTTTTTTCTTTTTTTTTTTTTTATTTTTTTTTTTTATATTATTTTTTTTATTTTAAAAATATAAAAAAAAGATAAAAAAAAAAAAAAAATATAAAAAAACTAATAAATTTAATAAAAATAAAATATAAATAAAAAAAACATAAAAAAAATTTTAAAAAGGGTGTGGTAAAGTTTGGGTTGTTGGGGTTTTTCCCTGGTTGTGCCTTGTGGTGTTTGGTTTTGTTTTCGGTTTTTGTGGTTTTTTTGGAAAATGTGTTTTTTTCAAATTTCTTTTACCTGCCTCTGAACAACCCAAAAACCCCATGTAAAAAAACCAAAATTTAAAACAAAATTAAAGGGGACACGAAGTAAGCTTGGATTCCAAAAAAATTTGAAAAAAACCCCCATGAAAATAACGAGGATCTAAGGAATTTTTCATAAAAAATAAAGAAATAAGCAGAATTGGGCTGATCCGCAGGAAACCCAAGATTTAAATTTTTAAAAAGAAATTTTTTCCCCCCCCCTTTCCCGGGGGGGCCGGAATTTTTCCTCCACCGGGGGGAAAAAATAAGAATTGGGGTATTATTAAAATATTATTTTATTTTATAATTAAAAAAAATTTATTAAAATCCCAAAAATTAAATAAATATAATCATTAAAAATCAACATTATTAATATTAAAATATTTATAAAAATTATTAATTTATAAAAAAATAAAAAAATTAAAATGTGGTGGTAAATAAAATATTTAATTGTTAAAAAAATTTTTTTAAAAAATTTTAACCATGGGGGTTTGATAATATGAAAATTAATTAATTTGTATATATATATATATAATATATATATTATATATATAAAAATATATATATATATAAATATATATATATATATATATATATATATATATATATTATTATTAAAAAATATATTTTAATAAAAAAGATAATAATATATATATAATATATAATAATTATTTAAAAATAAAATTTATATAAAATATATATATATATATATATATATAATATTTTTTTAAATAATATAATATATATATATTATATATTAAAAAGTGGTGTGTGTGGGGTTGTGGTGTGTGTGTGTGTTGTATTGGTGTTTTTAAAAAATTGTTTATATAAAAACCATATACAAAAACCCCACACACACACACACACACACACACCCCCAAAATATTTATATTACTAAATAATATATTTTATATATTATTTTATTTTAATATATATATATATTATTATTTTTATATATGGTTTTTATTTATCATATATATATATATATATATATAATATATATATATATTATATTTTAATATTACAATATATAATAT
>NW_023642236.1:0-9970 GCF_015228065.2 Penaeus monodon | reverse complement strand
AGGTTGCGGGTCCCCACTTCATAAGGTTTTTTGGGGTGCTATTTTTCCAGTCTGGGAGTGGAGGGGCGGCGGCTCCTCAAGGGTGTTAAAGGCAAAGCCCCGAACAATGAAAAAATATAAAAATGCCGCATATTCTATATCTGCCATATCCCAATGATACCTCATGCTCTTTCCATGTATCGTCGCTGTTGTTGCTTTGTGTGTATATAGCTATACATATTAAACTTCATAAGGAATCCATTGTATTAAACGTGATGGGTTTTAAAATGCCGATTGGTCTAGAAAATATCTATATCTATCTAATTTATGTCTACATCTATCAACCTACTATCTGTCTATAATATATATATATATATATATATATTATAATATAATATATATATATATATATATATATTCATTCACACATACACAGAAAAAATTTGTGTGTAGTGTTTGTTTTTTTGCGAGTGTGAAGATATGAAAGGCACCTACACGCACATACAGATCTCATACTTCTCATGCAATAATGACTAACCTCATAACATTTGTGATTAAATTATATTTTAAGAGGTTACATACTTAAACAAATAAAAAATTGTCATTATCATTATCGTTTTCATTATCATTATCGTTTTCATTATCATTATTATTTATTACTATTATTATTATTATTACTATCACTATCATTGTCATCATAAGTTTTGCTGTCAACTAATATTATCTAATCAAATGTATTTTACCTACTAATAATGAATGTACAATGATCAATATTGTTAAACAAATGAGTTGATGTTTATTGTTTAGCGACCCATAGCCAAGGTACATATAATAAGGTAGCCATTATCATTACATCATCTTATTATCATTATTTTAATTGTCACTGAAAACCTTGATGATAATATAATAATAATAATAATAATAATAATAATAATAATAAAATAATAGAAATTCTCAAAGTCTCTCCTGTCTTAATCAATTTTCTTCGAAACAGCATGACATTATGGGAGACAAATCTTACTCTCAACACGTAAACGGTACTCTTATTTCAAACAACATGCAAATCAGATGCGGAATCTTCCAGGGTGACTCTTTTTCCCCTCTTTTATTCTGTATGGCACTTATCCACTCTCCCAGCTTCTTAACAACACAGGGTATGGATATAAGATCATGGACAAGAAAATCAATCTTTTTATTCTATATGGATGACTTGAAACTTTACGCTCAGAATGATGTGAATTGGAAAGGTTGCTGAAAAACTGTTAAAGATTTCAGTGATGACATAGGCAGGGACATTTGGTCTCGATAAGTGTGCTAAAGAAACCCTTTTAAGCAAGGAAACTAGTGACATCTGACAATATAAAGTTTAGTATAGATACCGTAATATAAGAATTAGATAAGGAAGAAACGTATAAATATTAGGAATAAACGAAGGAAATGGGATGCAACATTCATAGATGAAGAAAAAAATAAGTACAGAATGCATCCGAAGAGTAAGGTTCAATCCTGAAAACAGAATTAAACTCAAAGAACAAACTAACAGCAATCAACACTCTTGCAATACCTGTGGTTACATATAGTTTTAACGTGATAGACTGGAATTTACGTGAACTCAAACAAATTGACACCAAAATTAGGAAGCAATTGACATGCAACAGAATGTATCACCCTAAATCAGACGTAGACCGTCTGTACGTCCCTAGAAGTAAAGGGGGTTTGGGGGGATGATGCAGTTGGAATTATCGTACAAAACAACAACGATTGGTCTCTTGCAATACTGAGATCTAACAACAATTGGATGTTTAAATTTAGTTAGAGTACATGAAAACTCTAAAAGGTTACACTCAATAGTAAAGGAATCAAAGAAATTTTCAGGAATTAGGTATTGAGAGCTAAAACATCTAACATATGTTGCCAACTTTGGCTGCTAAACATAAAAAACAAAAAGCAAAGAAAGTTGGACAAGAAAAACTTGAATCTAGGTGGCATAAAAAGCCTCTCCACGGACAGTTTGCAGCTCAAAGCAAACACACTGATGTAGATGAAACTGCGACCCGTCAGTGGCTTAGAAGCTCTGGACTTAAAGGGGAACAGAGGGTTTATTCTTGCAGCCCAAGATCAAAGTTTGTTTACCAGAAACTATCAAGCTAACATCTTGCACAATGGCATGACCCAAAATGTAGGTTTTGTGAAGACAAGGTTGGGGACAATTGATCACCTGTATCTGGTTGCTCAATTTTAAAACACCGAATGAGTACAAAAATAGACACGACAGAGTGGGCAAGTACCTGCATTGGAAGATCTGCAAACACTTTCTATCGGAACACAGGATAAAAGGTACAAACACCACCCCAGAGCCATTTAAATGAAGGCAAAGATGCTACAATCTTCTGGAACTTTCCAATTCACACAGATCGTACTATACAGGCAAATCATCCAGATATCGTCATCAAGGAGAAAATAAACAACACTTGCCTGTTTATAGATATGAGCACCCCTTCAGACAGAAAATCCTAACAAAAGTGTTCGGAAGATATCAAAGTATAAAGACCTGGAAATAGAGGTGGAAAAGATGTGGCTTTTAAAAAAAACAAAACTTTGTCTATTGTTATTGGAGCTCTTGGCCTTATAAAAAATAAAGGTACGGATAAGTTTCTTGAACAAATACCAGGAAATCCAAAATTAGAAGAAGTCCAAAAAATAGTCTTAAACAGCACAGCACATGTTCTCAGAAGAGCATTATCAATCTGAAGTGTTCTTTGTGTGCATGAATTGATTTGCTGGATGTTTTGATTTGTGATTGTACTGCATATTTTGCATGTTTTTGTTGATGTTCATTGCCTCAAACTTAAATCACCTAGGTTGTGGTAGTGACTCGGTGTTTGATTTTAATTAGCAGATCTAAGGAAACTTTTGTAAAGTAATAATAATAATAATAATATTGGTACAAATAATAATGATGATGATAATGGTAATAGTGATAATGATGATATAATAATTTATTATGCTCAGAGAGTGGACAGATTAGGACAAAACGCAACTAGTTATAGAGAACTTGTTACACACAGGTCACACTATGAATCAAAAGAAAAAAAAAAATACACAGAGAATCTTTAAAAAACAGAACCCTCCAAAGTGTGGGTGTCACATCAAATTCTATTAATTGGGGATGAGGTATTGTACAACCGTGGGACACTCAAGGCAGTAATGCTGTAAGTGTTGGCATTTGGGGTGTGACACAACTTACACAAGGAGTTGTGTGACACACTCGTCAGTAGCCAATCCTGAGGCGCGTCCTCACTAAAGGCGAACCATAAGCCATTCCGTCGGTACTTGTGTCGAAGATGAAGAAAATATCCATAATGTTGAATGGTGACACTAGTTCCCTTCTCAGCATTGCTACGGTGGGGAGGAGAGGAGAATGTAGCTTGGCATACCATTTTCTTGTAGCAGTAGGCGCATCCAAATTGCAGGAATTCCTTGCGAGACAATCAGCTGTGTCGTTGGCGAGAAGTCCTCTGTGAGAAGGGATCCATAGAAAGTGCGCCCTATGAATTCACGAGGGCTGTTGACAGTTGAAGAGGATTTGTCTGACAGCTTTTTTGGGGTGTAGGACTGGCAGATGGAAGTACACGGAGTGTAAACTGTTAGTCACATACTATTAAAACCCCTTCGTGCCAGTAAAATTACATTTAGCTCACAATACTTGAAGTTTTGTTTAGGAGTCGACAGCCTGTCCAGATCTTTTGTGGTGGTTCCCTGCTAGGGGAAACACAGCAGATCCCGCACCCTCATTTTCCCCGCAAGGATCTGTCAGTGTCGAGGCAGTAGGGGTACACTGAGGAAGACAACAGTTCGCCTTGTTTTCCAATGTTTTTGGAGCTGAGATTTAGGAGACTGCTGGTATGGGCACCCTTCCAGGTGGATCAGGGTCCCCGTTCTCCACGATAATGTTATGTTAATAGCCTGAATGCTTGAGCAGATATTCCTGACAGAATTATAGCCACCAGGGGAATGGTGAGGGCGAGGTGCCCCCTACATTTAGTGAGTCCCCACCCATGTGTGTATAGTATGGAACAGGTGGGAAGTTTGGAATATATTTTCTCAGCAAGTGACATAAGATGGAGTTCTTGTGCATGTTGACAATCCTGGTGGAGATAGGACAGCCCAAGAGAAGTCTCATTGCCTGGTTTTGAATTCTTTCAATTGGCTGTAAAACCGTTTTGGAGGGGTTGACATAGTGAAGGAGACAGATTATCAACAACTTATCGAATGAATGGTTCTGTTGATAGGAATTGACAACTTGCAACATATTGAGTAGCCCCTTAAGGGAAATTTATGTGTTGCTACAGTCTGGCTAGCAGCTTTTGGACGATAGGATGCTCACGTTGTCTTGCTGGAATTGAAGGTGTAAACCATACAGGTGCCCCAAGGGAAAGTAATTGTGCATTATGGATGATTTCCCCGGTTATGAATTCAGGCGTGTTCTTGCAGGGTGAAAAAAGAGGACTCTGCTCTTATCTGGACTCCACACAAGGCAGATACCACATGGAAAGAGCACAAGAAGCGTTGGATATCTTCTAGGCAAAATTGAATGAATACACATATTTGCATAGCAAGTAATTGTTGTTCTACTGATGTTAAGGAGTATGGAAAGAAGGGATGTATGAGGAATTGAATAAAAAGGATTGATTAATCCTCCTTGTGAAACCTAGTTCAAAATTTGAGTACACCTCTCAAAACAGAACATGTTAAGATGTCAGGTATCCTCTTATCCCCTGCAAATTTCTTTGATGGCAAATTCAATGAGGTGATCCAAATACTGTGTTGGCAATGTCAAATGAACTTTTCAAATCAAAAAATGCCACAATGTGGTGGGGGTGAGGCGAATGCTAGAGTTCCATGAGACGTGGAGTGTTCTCCGCGGGGGCAGGAAGCCAAATAGTTTGGGTGAAAGGCTTGTCTTAAATGGAACATAAGACATGACTGGAGAATGCATTTAAATACCTTATAAAAACAGGTGAAGGAAACAGGTCGGAATTTGTCACTGCCAGGTTTAGGAATTGGTATTATTGTGCTACAGGTCCAGGCCTGTGGTGCGTATCCCAGGCAGAAGCATAGATTATATAGCTGGAGAAGGGGGATTGTCAGGTATACCTAGGAGTGCACAGAGGATGTTTAGTAATACATCATCACCAGGAGCTGTTGCCTGGCTCCCGGCAAGGGCACATTGCAGTTCATTATCAGTTATGACCACATCACGTTCATCAGTCTCCAGCATTGCAGAGTGTCAAATAAGTTTTTCGATTGGAGAGAGCATTTTATATGTTTTGGAATGTTACAGGCTTGTGACTGTGCTGACCATTCATTGATGAGATCTTCCACATTCAGAGCAAGGCTATGGTGGAGCAATGCCAACTGCATTACCTTTTTTCTGCCTGAATGACACGGTTTATTCAGTGTACAGGTGTGGATTTCAGGATGGGAGGGATAAGCGGTTTGCTGGTGCATTTGGTGTAGAGGGCATGATTAGCAAGAAAGGAATACAGAACGCTGGAAGTAAAGTGCAGGAAGGTTAGTTATATATGATTTAGATGTAGGATGGTATTTGGGTGGTATTGCAATATGGGTGCGGGTATGCATGCACTAGAGGTGTAGTAGGAAGGGTGTAGTGGTTGGAGAAAAGTGCAAGAACCGTTGAACACCTGACCTGAGTGCCACAAGTCCTGATGTAAGAATGTGGTCCACGTACTGCTTCATGGCATGTGGCGCCAGCAGTTTCCCAGCAAGTCATTTGATTTAGCTGAAAGTATTTGGAATTGTGTCTGTTGCAATTAATAGTGCCAGCAAGGTTGGCAGAGTAGGGTGCCTGGCCGAAATCCCCAGTAAATCAGGGCCACAGATGTAGGTGTCAGAAAGTGGCTGGATTCATCCTACCAGGTGCAGTGTACATTTTTCAAAAACTGTAGGGTGTCACTGTCTACAGTTATTTCAAGCTGGAAGGCTGTGTTTTGTCTATGGATTTTCCCAGGAAAAACGGTATTGGATAGTAGTGTGAACATATGCGATGAGTCCTTTCCCAAATATGATGCACGTAGGACACATAGCACTTAGTGAGGGCTTGTCCAATGATGCTTCATGGATGAAGACTACTTCTGGGTGGTGGCAGTGTACACTTGCTAAAAAAATACCCCTCAAGGTCTGTCTTCCCCCCACCCCCCAAGGCACATATTTTTATTTTTTTTTTTTATTATTTTTTTTTATAGACTCGGCTATAGCTTGAAAATACCCTTGTAATTCTCATTCTTCTAATTTTTTGTTCACTTCACTTGGTTTTGAAATGATTTACTTTAATATTTCGTGTTACCATCATTAGCTTGGCGAACACTGGCAAGTCTACCTAGTCTGGATGCCACTGACACCATGGCCCTCATCGATGGTAGAAACATGTCCAGGATTTCAGCCGGGCCCAACACCCATCAAATCCCCAACCCTGATACTGTGCATTTACTCAGAGAGCCGAGTGGTCTCTGACAGTCTGTGTGCTGCAGCAGAATGCGAAGTCCTGCCGTTGTTGCTGGCAAAAACGAAAGGAGTTCGCATCCCTTGCAGTAGTTATGGAGTATTTTTTAAAAATAATAAAGAAATAAAAAGAAAAAAAAATAACTAATAAAAAAAATACTCACAGAAAGGGGAAACATGGCAACTAAATACGGGCCCACGTCCCCTTCTCAATTACATCAGTTGTGAGGTGTTTTGCAACTGAGTATCAAATGTTTTCATTACCTCATGATTTTCCCTGCAGTTCAGTGCAAGCTTCCTATTTGTCTTTCTTATAGACATTGATTTCTAGAACTGAAGGGACATTTTTTTTTATCTTTCCCTCCATCGTACACCTAGCGCACCCACTTCTTGGTGTTGCCAGACCCACAGAGACAGGTTGGCTTTGAAATATTTAATCTTGATATTTCAGCTTTTGACAGCCCCTTAGAGTATAGTGTAATTATGATACTACAAATGGTGTATGAGGTCTCCATTTAATATTGCCAAGAGAAAAGGCCCTTTAGCCATGTCTCCGAAGCACTATTCATTATGAGGCTTTTTTTTTTTTTTTTTAGCAGTGTACATATCCCAGCTTGTAATTCCGCAGGCATTCCATGAGATGACATGTGGCTTCATTGGTTTCTAAACTTTTCCCTTGCGGCGACGCAAGTATTAGTGGCAGGGGTGTTGACAGGGCTCTGTGGTGGAGATACAAGCAGTTATAGAAGCATGAGCAGCATAGGTGCTGCCCGGCTCATTAGTCAACACATCCTGGGAGGGGGGGGTTATGCCCTTGAAACGTGTAACAATGGAAATCCAGGGACGAACAACAACCTGTTTTGGATCAACAGCTGAGTTCAGTGTTGTCTAGTGTAGTGTCCTAACCATACTATTGAGGCAAGCTCTGACTATATAAAACGCTCTGCAAGTGATGCAATGCGAGTTTTGAGTACAGAAAAAGGTAGTACAGTCACTCGCACCCGATTCCGAGAAAAAGTGGGGGAGACCATAGGGGTGGCGGTGATTACTTACAGGTGTGTTGGGAGCTTGTGACATCTCACACATCCATGCCAGATGTTAATTCTACCTAAGGCATTAGGAAGCAGGAGATGAGGGCTTGCTATTACTATCTGAGGTTGGGGAATTGGGGGCTTGGGGGTGTGGCGTGATAGCTTTCAAACGTCAGTGGCGCCGCGGTGTTCCTTATAACTCTCATCTTCGTCACTCAAAGCGAGGTCTGCTTCAGCTGACTGATTGAAAATATATATTTTTTTTCAGACTACAAGGTAAGTCCAATTCCAACAAATTTCAAATAATTCGGGTTCGACCACTGGGTTTTTATGTTGCTCCTGAAACAGCTGGTTAGTTTACATTCGAACAGGGTAATACTATTAATGGTGATGATAATAATGTTAGGAATGATAAAAATAATGATAATAATTATAACAATATTAACTATAATGATAATGATAACAGTAATAATAACAGTAACAATAATGATAATGATAGTAATGTTAATAGTAATAATTATGAAAAAAAATAATAATAACAATATTTATTATAAAAATAATCGTGATGATAATAATGATAATAATTATAGTAAAAATAATAATCATAATTATGATTATAATAATGGTAGTGGTAATTACAGTTATAGTAATAATAATTTTTGGTAATAACAGTAATGATGATTATAACGATAACAATGATATTGAAAAATACAATAACAATAATAATAACAACAACGACAATGATGAGTATGATATGGTGATAATGATTAAAGTTTAAAGGTAATAGTCATCATAATCATAATGATGATAAAACTAATAGAACAGAAACGACAAGGGCCCTAGTAATGCACAAAATAAAATGATAATGATATTACACTTGAAAATAAAATTACTTTATAAAATCACTGTTTAATAAATACAATGATATGATAATAGATTAATAAATGAATACCCAAGTTACTTTTTGACAACAATTATCAAAATTTAGAATGATAATGATAAGTGCCTATAGAAGAGAATAATAATTTAGATGACGAAATACGAAATATCCGCGAACTACAAATGGTGACCCTTACTGTAAAAAATACTAGAGACCATTTCAACATAAGATAACGCCAAAAAGGGTTCATATATCTTATAAGAAAGGTTGGATAGCCTATTTTCAAGTAATACCAGTTGGTCGACATTTTTGACTGTGGTAAATATTTATTGTAGTGCCAACTCGAAAATATAAAGAGCAAATTATATTTCAAGTAGATGTTTTCTAAAAGAATGCGCCCTTTTTCGCTGTCGGAATTAAGTTCTAATGAAAATGTAGTTCACATTCTGATTTATCAAAGTGACTTAATTTCAGTTGCCCCCCACCCCCTCCCAAGACAATTTTCCCTCACAAGATCTATGTTATTAGTCTCTTAATTTTAACTCCTTAATTGCGCCTATATAACTCTGGTTGTAGCATAAAAAACCCCCTAGAATAGGTAATTTTAAAAAAAGTTCTAAAAGGGGGCTCACAATGCCAAACCCCTCAGCTGATTGTGCCCATTTCACTTGCAATCCCCGTTTAGAAAAGTTGAAATGACGCCCTTGCTAGTATCTTCCCAAACCCAACCCCGCTCAACCTATCATGAATTAACCAAAATTAACCTAATCTACCCCCAAACCCAACCTAGTGGCGTAGGTAAACCTCCTATCAAGATCCCTTAATATGTAAATGAATCTCTTGGCACCATTCAAGTTACTTTTCATAAACAGTCACTACGATGATTTGCTGTTGCAGACCTTACAGCTGACATTCACGTGGTTATATGTTTTTACCTAAATTTGTGTTGTCTGTACTAATTTATGGGCATATCTCACATGCAAGGCGTTTTTCTGTAGCTCATGGTCAATAGTACTATACATTTTTATTATACTATTGGGGGTTTGCCCTTCACTAAAAATACTTATGAAAGTGAGGTTTGTTGGTTTTATTCACGTATAGAAAAAAATATTTTTTTAAAAATCTTCCTGATGTAAAAGGGCCCAATGAAGGAGAAAAACAAATATATTTGTTAGTTGTTAGATTTTTTAATATTATCATTAATTCCTTTTTATTTTACTATTGTGGGCCCTCGCCGAGGAGCGCACACACACACACACACACCACACACACACAAAACACACAACACACACACACACACCCACACACACACACACACACACACACACACATACAAACGCACACCCCACACACAAAACACAACCCCACACACACACACACACACACACACACACACACTACACGAAAAAACACACACACACACACACACAATCAAACACACCACACACACACCACACACAACAAACACACACACACACACCACACACACACACACACACACAAACAATCAAACAAAAAAATAAACACACACACACACACACACACACACAATGAAAAA
>NW_023642235.1:0-9970 GCF_015228065.2 Penaeus monodon | reverse complement strand
TAAATTTTGGACTTGTTTTATCCCATTCATTATCCGGGGTTAAAAATAGGCACACCAAAAGTTGAACTAATTAATTAATCCCAACGTCCCATACATCAACGCACAACAGGACGTTCGTTGCACAACGCTGCCTGTTAGTGCAACGGGGACAAGCGAAACTGGGTTTTGATTTACCAGGTAAGTAAAAGTAAAAAAAATAAGAAAAATGTTTATTCTAGCGACCACTCAGCGGGCCATATAAGAATACAGAAATTATTTATATACAGATTCTTAAATGCTCGGTTTCTAAAAAAAAAATTGCTTGAATATAGGGGGTAAATGATACATATGAAATATAAGTATATATGTTTCTCATGGCATTGTCATAGTAGAAAAAAATATTCATAGATTAACATACTTAAATTTTGTCTAAGAAGGATAAATACAACAGGCTTATCTGGACTTCCATTAATTTCGGTTGAAAAATTTAGCTAGTTTTCTGCGGAGTTTAAATTTGTACTTTGGAAAAGCCAGAAAATGTTTCCCAATCTGGTTCTATGATATTTTGATTTTTGAGATACCTTTCCCTTTGTAGTTGGGAACAGGAAATTGTAAAAGTTGTAGTTTCATCACCAAATCCCCTCAGGTTGCAATAGGCAGTTCTGTTTTAAATAGGTATATTTCTATTTGCTATCCAAGGATAACTACGGGTATCTTACTATTTCTACATCTAAATTTTATGATGTTTATTCTATTTGCACTGTCAGGTAACATAGATATTATCTATATTGAACTTATTTTAAATGTTCTGTATGTGATACAGGAGTTTTTCTCGGCAAGTTGGTTTAGCCATCTTGTTTGTATATATTAGTTAGTTCTCTTTTATTTCTTTCTTGAGCGGGGTTGGTTTACATAACTTAGGGTTCAGCCATATGTTTCTCATGTTGCAAGAATTATGGTTTGTTCAATACTTATAAGCAATGGTGATGGTATTGGTTTTGCTTGTTAAGCTTATTAGTAAATATAATAGTCTGTATGATAGTTTTTTATTTAGGGCCCGTTGATATTTTAAGCCAAAAAAACCATTCTTTGGTTTGATTATTAGCTTAATGGGGTTCTCCCGATTTTACATACACCATGTATTTGTTTCTTGGTCATTACTTTTAGTATGTATTTCAAGAAAACTCCTGTAGAATATTATATCTTTTCCCTATGTTCCCAAACCCCCAAAATTTCACATCCATATTAAGACAGGTGATATAATTTAATAAAAAAGGTCAAGCACTATATTTATAAGCAGATTGTATTTTTCCTTCTAGATTTATTGCAAAAAGAGCCCTATGGGCTTGGTTTATTTGTTTTTCTATGGTGTCGTAAATTTACCTTTAAATGAGATATACATAACATTCAACTAATTCTACTAATTCACAATTTAACCTGAATTTTTAATTAGGGTTTGTGGCTTTCCCTTTGAGAACCTAATGACTTAGTTTTTTCAATATTTATTTTTAGTTTCCTGTTTGACAGTATTCACTAACAGCTTTAGGGCAGTTTCAGTTCTTTTGGGTTTTCTGCCATAATTATGGTGTCGTCTGAAATTATAGTAACTAGTTTTAAGGGGGTTATTATTTCGTCATTGTGGCCACTTTTTTGGAAAAAGATCATGGGAGTGTATCAAGTCCGTTATATTTTCATTTATGGATTGTTCAAAATCGTTTATGAAATAGAGCAAAGAGGATGGCGATAGATTATCTCTTTGTCTACCCCCAAAGTTCAGTTAAAGGACTGAGATATTTTGTTGTTAAGTTTGACCAGGCTTTTGTATTTTGGTATAGATAAATATTAGTTCATGAATTTCCCTTTTTATGTCACAGGCTAATAGCTTAGTCCACAGGGATGATCTATCAACGAGATCAAAAGCTTTTTGGTAGTCAATAAATGCGCATATAGTCTTTTCTTTTATTAGTTATATGAATTTGTTTAGGAAAGTCTCAATAATTGCATCCAAAGTAAAAATGTAATCTTTGTGATGTAAGGTGAACGGTTTTGTTTTTATCTTACTGTGATTGTTGACGTATATTAATGCGTAGACGTTTATTAACCAGATTTGGTCAGAGGTTGGGCAAAAGCAGATATCAAATATATACGAAAATATATAAAATTTCCTTAGACAATATTTTTTAAAAAGAATAATATACATCTACACATGGGAATAAATGGTATATGCTATAAACATTAACCAATGAAGAAATAAATATATTAGTGTTTTATCGTGCGGTTTATAATAAATATTATTGAAGAAAACAGTTTGAAATTTTTGAAATAACTTTAACGGGCAAAATCATAGCTCCTAGATATCATTTTTGACAATACAAAATGGCAATCAGTATTTGTAGCTGCTTAAATTATTTATATTTTAGAAAAAATATGTATATGCATGGATTGGAAGACCCAGGGATGAGATTTTTTGACTACATTTAATTTATAAAAGGATAATAGAACATTTGCTTCCTAAAGGCCGCAAAACAAAAATATTACTTGCCCCTTAGCACAGATAGAATTCTAGTGCAGCTGATAAACACATAAAATCTTATTTTGTATTGATGGCAAAACTTTGTATCTTATATTTCTCATCCCTGACACGGCAGTAGTTTCTGTTTTAAAATTTAATTAATGAACACGAATGGCGTATCAAAGGGGGAATTTTTTAGCATTTAATTAGATCGTTAAAACAGATGTTACAATACATATATATATATACAATTTAATGCCTACAAATATACTCCTCAAAGAGCAATTGAAAAAAAAGTGTGAAACTACTGTTGATTAATTGTCGGAAGTTAGTTTTTTTTTCAACAATTATTATCGTGTCAACTATTGACATGTACATCGTACCCCAATTTTATAAATACATATCAAAAAATAAGGGTTACATTTTGAAGCATTTGCCAAATTGTTTACCTGTATGAGTTGTTAAATTGATAATATTTATATATGTAAGATGTGTCTGAGAACCAAATATCAATTAATCAGTGAATATTCGGGTGGAGAGATGAAATTAAAATAAGGATATATCATTATGAGATGAACCTATCACAATACTTTTTTAATCTGTATTTTCCAAAAATATTAGTGATATTTTGATGCGAAAACTATCGGTTAATCCAAATTTCTCGTCAACCTACCAAAAAATAAGGGGTTAATCAACTGATTGGTTTCGTGATCCCTATACATTTGGTAATATCTCGTCAACCTCCAAAAAAATAAGGGATTAATGCAAATGATTGTTTGGTTGATCCTTTCATTTGGTAAAAGTTCTTGTCAACCTACCAAAAAAATAAGGGATTAATGCAAATTTATTGTTTTGGTGATCCCTATAAATTTGTTAATAGTTTTATCAACCTACCAAAAAAATATGGGATTAATGCAAATTGATTGTTTGGTGATCCCTATAAATTTGGTAAAAAGGATTATGCAAATTAATTGTTTGGTGATCCCTATACTTTTGGTAATACGGGATTAATGCAAATTGGTTGTTTGGTGATTCCTTACATTTGGTAATAAGGGATTAATGCAAATGATGTTTGTTGATTTTTATAATTTTTTTAAATAAGGGATTAATGCAAATTGATTGTTTGGTGATCCCTATACATTGGTCAAATGTTGTAACCTAAAACAACATTTTTGATATTGGGTAACATGTATAATGGAAATTTTAAAACATACCTAATATAGAGTTAGTTCCACATCTTTGTCGTACTATAAAGGATTAAGGTGGGAGATATACCCTATTCAAATTGTGCCCAAGGCAAAGCCGAGGGATACTAAATGACTGTGGTTTATCATCCACATTAGTCCTTAATAGCACGACCAAGATAGTGGACCTAATTACATTAAATCCCAAACGCCCCCTTTACTAAACGCCCCAACAGGACGTTCGTTGCACAACGCTGCACTGTTAGTGCAACGAGGACAAGCGTAACTGGGTTTTGATTTACACAGGTAAGTAAAAGAAAAAAAATAAGTAAAAATTTTTTATCTAGCGACCATCAGCGAGGCCTTAAGAATACAGAAATTATTTATATACAGATTCTTAAATGCTCGGTTCTAGAAAAAATATATGCATGAATAGTGGGGGTAATGATACATATGAAATATAAGTATATATGCTCTCATGGCATTGATCATAGTAACAAAAAGTATTCAGTAGATTAACTACTAATTTTTTAAGAAAGGGAAAAAACAACAGGCTTAAGAGACTTCCATTAATTTCGGTGATAAATTTAGCTAGTTTTCTGCGGATGTTTTAAAATTTGACTTTGGAAAGCTCAGAAAATGTTTCCCCAATCTGGTTCTATGATTATTGATTTTTGAGATACCTTTTCCTTGTAGTTGGGAAACAGGAAATTGTAAAATGTTGTGAGATTTATCACCAAATCCCCTCAGGTTGCATAATGAGCCGTTCTGTATTCATAAGGTATATTTTATTTGCGTATTTCCCAAAGGAAAATACTGGTATCTTTCTATTTCTACATCTAAATTTACTGATGTTTATTCTATTTTCACTGTCAGGTAACATTAGATATTTATCTATATTAAACTTATTTTTAAATGTTCTGTATGTGATACAGGAGTTTTTCTCGGCAGTTGGCTTAGCCATTCTTGTTGTATATATTGTTAGTTTCTCTGTTATTTCATTCTTGAGCTGGTTTGGTTTACAAACTGGGGTTTCAGCCATATGTTTCTCATGTTGCAAGAATTAAGGTTTGTTCAATACTTATAGCAATGGTGATGAGTATTGGTTTGCTTTTTAAGCTTTTTTGTAAATTAATAGTCTGTATGATAGTTTTTTATTTAGGCCTGTTGATATTTTAAGCCAAAAACAGACCATTCTTGGTTTGATTATTTGCTTAATGGGGTTCTCCCGATTTCACCATACACCATGTAGTTTGTTTCTTGGTCATTTACTTTTAGTATGTATTTGAAGAATCTCTGAGAATATTATGATCTTTTCCATATGTTCAAAGCCCCAAATTTCACACCCATATATTAAACAGGTGATATAATTTAATAAAAAGGTCAAGCACATATTTATAAGCAGTTTGGTACTTTTCCTTTTTTAGATTTATTGCAAAAAGGCCCTAGGGGTTTGGTTTATTTGTTTTTTTGGTGTCAGTAAATTTACCATTAAATGAGATATACAAAACATTCAACTAATTCTACTAATTCACAATTTAACCTGAATTTTTTAATTAGGGTTTGTGGCTTTCCCTTTGAGAACCTAATGATCTTATTTTTCAAATTTATTTTAGTTTCCATGTTTGACAGTAGTCACTAACAGCTTTAGGGCAAGTTTCAGTTCTTTTGGGGTTTTCTGCCTAATTATGGTGTGTCTGCATATAGTAGTACATTAGTTTAAGAGGGTTATTATTTCGTCATTTGTGGCCACATTTTGGAAAAAAGATCATCGAGTGTATCAAGTCCGTTATATTTTTCACTTATGGATTGTTCAAAATCGTTATGAAAAGAGCAAGAGGAGTGGCGTAAATTATCTCTTTGTCTATCCCAATGTTACAGTTAAAGGACGAGATATTTTGTTGTTAATTTGACACAGGCTTTGTATTTTGGTATAGATTAAATATTAGTTTCATGAATTTCCCTTTATGTCACAGGCAAATAGCTTAGTCCACAGGATGATCTATCAACGAGATCAAAACTTTTTGGTAGTCAATAAATGCGCAGTAAGTCTTTTTTTATTAGTTATATGAATTTGGTTTAGGTAAGTCTCAATAATTGCATGCAAGTAAAAATGTGTCTTGTGTTGAGAAAGGTGAACGGTGTTGTTTTTATCTTACTGTGATGTTGAGTATTTTAATGCGTAGACTTTTATTAACCAGATTTGGTCAGGGGTTGGGCAAATGTGATCTTGTGTTGAGTAAGGTAAACGGTTGTTGGTTTATCTTACTATGATTTTTGACGTATATTAATGCGGAGAGTTTATTAACCAGATTTGGTCGGGGTTGGGCAAAGCAGATATCAAAATATATACGAAATAATATAAAATTTCCTTAGAAAATTTTTTTAAAAAAGAAAATAACATTACACATGGGAAATAAATGGTAATTGCTATAAACATTAACCAATGAAGAAATAAATATCTTGTGTTTTATCGTGCGGTTTTAATGAGTATTATTGAAAAAACAGTTTGTAATTTTGAAATAACTTAACTGGACAATCATAGCTCCTAGATATCATTTTGCCCAATACAAAATGGCAATCAGTTCTGTAGCTGCTTAACATTATTATATTATTAGAAAATATATTGTATATGCATGGATTGGAAGACCCAGGATGAGATTTTTGACTACATTTAATTTAAAAAGGATAATAGAAATTGCTTCCTAAGGCCGCAAAACAACATATTACTTGCCCCTTAGCAAGATAGAATTCTAGTGCAGCTGATAAACACAAAAATCTTATTTTTTTTGATGGCAAAAAGCTTTTGTATCTTATATTTCTCATCCCTGACTCGGCAGTAGTTTCTGTTTAATATAATTAATGAACACGAATGGCTATAAAGGGAGGAATTTGTTAGCTTTAATTTAGATCTTTTAAAACAGATGATTACAATATTATATATTACAATTTAATGACTAAATTAAAACTCCTCAAAGAGTAATTGAAAAATAAGTGTGAAGTAACTGTTGATTAATTGTCAGGAAGTTAGTTTTTTTTTCAAATTATTATCGTGTCAACTATTGACATGTACAATCGTCCCGAATTTATAAATACATATTAAGAAATAAGGGTTAGCATTTTGAAGCATTTGCCAAATTTGTTTACCTGTATGAGTTGTTAAATTGAAAATATTTATATAGTAAGATGTGTCTGAGAACCAAATATCGATTAATCAGTGAATATTCGGGTGCGAGAGATGAAAATTAAAATAAGGATATTCATTATGAGATGAACCATATCACTAATACATTTTTTTAACTGTATTTTCAAAAATATTAGTGATATTTTGATGCAAAAACATCGAGTTTATCTTTTGTCCCCCCCTACCCCCCTGATATGCACTGGTTTTTCGTGATCCCCCTATAACATTTGGTAATACTCGTCAACCTACCAACAAAATAAGGGATTAATGCAAACTGATTGTTTGGTGATCCCTATACATTTTATAATAGTTTTTGTCAACCTACCCAAAAAAATAAGGGAGTAATGCAAACTGATTGTTTGGCAATCCCTATGCATTTGGTAATAGTTTTGTCAACCCACCACAAAAAAGGGATAATGCAAACTGATTATTTGGTGATCCCTATACATTTTGGGAATAGTTTTGGGCAACCTCCAACAAAAAAAGGGATTATGCAAATTGATTGTTTGGGGATCCCCCATACATTTGGTAATAGTTCTTGTCAACCTACCAGCAAAATAAAAGATTAATGCAAACTGATTGTTTGGTGATCCCTATACATTTGGTAATAGTTCTTGTCAACCTTCCAACAAATAAGGGATAAATGCAAATGATTGTTTGGTATCCCTATACATTTGGAAATTTTTTTGGGTCAACCCAACAAAAAAAAGGAAATTTAATGCAAACTGATTGTTTGTGATCCCTATACATTTGGTCATATTTTGTAACATAAACAACTGTCTTGTCAACCTGCCAACAAAATAAGAGATTAATGAAAACCCTGTTTGGGTTTGGTGATCCCTCTACATTTGGTAAAGCTTGCCAACTACCAACAAAATTAGGGTTTAAATGCAAACTGATTGTTTGGTGATCCCTATACATTTGGTAATTCTTGTCAACCTACCAAAAAATAAGGGATTAATGCAAACGATTAAATTTGGGTGATCCCTATACATTTGGAAAAGTTCTTGTAAACCCTACCAACAAATAAGGGAAATGCAAACTGATTTTTTTGGCGACCCCTATATATTTGGTAATATCTTGTAACCCTCCCAACAAAATAAGGGTTTAAATTTTCAAACTGTGTTTGGTGATCACTATACATCTGGTAATAGTTCTTGTCAACCTACCAACAAAATAAGGGATTAATGCAAAGTGATTTTGGTTATCCCTATACATTGTAATAATTCTTGTCAACCTACCAACAAAATAAGGATTAATGCAAACTGATTTTTTTGGTGATCCCTATTACATTTGTTAATAGTTTTGTCAACCTACCAAAAAAATAAGGTTTAATGCAAACTGATTTTTTGGTGATCCCTATACATAGGTCATATTTTGTAACATAAAAAACAGGGCTTGTCAACCTACCAACAAAATAAGGGATTAATGCAATTGATTTTTTTGGTGATCCCTATACATTTGGTAAT
Source organism: Penaeus monodon (assembly GCF_015228065.2). Taxonomy (NCBI): domain Eukaryota; kingdom Metazoa; phylum Arthropoda; class Malacostraca; order Decapoda; family Penaeidae; genus Penaeus; species Penaeus monodon. The sequence continues at coordinate 1,642 of NW_023642235.1, read as the reverse complement.
AGTTTTTGTCAACTACCAACAAAAGAAAGGTAATACTAATTGTTTTTGGTGATCCCTATACATTTGGAAATATTCTTGTCAACCTCCCAAACAAATAGGGATTAATGCAAATTGTTTGTTTGGTGATCCCTAACATTTGGTAATAGTTCTTGTCAACCTACCAACAAAATAAGGGTTTAATGAAAATTTATTGTTTGGTGATCCTATACATTTGGTAATATGTTCTTGTCAACCTACCAACAAAAATAAGGGATTAATGCAAATTGTTTGGGTAGGTGATCCCTATACATTTGGTCATATTTTTGTAACATAAAACAACTTTTTTGAATTTAGGTAACATGTAAAATGTAAATATATACATAACTAATGAATATTATTGATCAAAACATTTAAGACTTTTCAAATAACTGTAACTGGTACATTCATAGTTCTTGATAGATATTTTAACAAGGACTTTCTAAATTATGGTCTTTGAATACTAACCAAAGTACAAAAAACCACAAAAAAAGTCCAGAACAATAAAATTACTAGATTCCTTATTGAGCCTATCTCATTTTTACTATTTAGCCTTCTTTGTCTCATTGTGACCAAAAGATGTATAAAAAACTAAATTTTAAAAGGGGCAATTTGAAGATTGTGTTTATGGTTAATTTTGTGGTGGCTAAGGTCATCGCTGCTCAGAAATTGTGGCAAAAGTTTGATATGATGATCATCATTTAAATTTAAAAGAGTTAGTACTTATCAAATAACTGGTAGGGTAATGTGGCGTCATATGACCCCCAAAGTAAAATGAACCCACCCTCGTGTTACCTATTGGAGATTCCCAAACATATTTAGTTGGATTTTCATAGCATTAATTATTTATTGAAGATCTAGCAAAAACAAAAAGTTAAAAAGTTGAGCGGGTTTTATTTACGTCAGAAATAGTTTGGGGGCATTAACTGGTGTACCGTAATGAACAACAAGATTTCCTTAACCTCTTTTCCTCCCGTATATCTGTTAATATCAATCACACGAGACAGTGAGTTAACATAAGTCTTAATTATAATGGACAAAACTGAGGGAGCCTTTTACCCTGTAAATTTTTACCTTTTACAAGCAAAATTTTTTAAAGGGTTTTTTAACGTAATCAACTATTAGGACCCACAAAATGAATCGAAAAAAAAATTTGGTTCAAGTTAATGAGGTCAAAATTTCCCAATGTTCCTTTCAAGCCCCATTCACATTTCATACTAGTACATTTTGATTCAGACTTTTTTCTAATGGTGTTTAAATATGGCCATGGTTTCAAGTAAACACCAAAAAAAGTTCGAGGCAAAAAAAAAAGGTTTAAATGCCATATAGTGCCCATCCCCTTTTTAAAAATCAAATTATTCCTGCTTTACTCATAAAGAACAATTGGTGGGTTTTAAAATAAGAAAGAAATTTTGGATCATTTAGGTTAAATTTTGTGCGAACAATTTTGGAATTGCAAACTACCCTTTCTAGAATAAAATTTGGGACAAATTTTGCAAACCACGGATTTATCGTTGGTCAAAATTGGATAGGTGCTACTTTCAGATTTTTTGGTTAAAGGTTTAGCAATAATTTCCGGCCAATTTTGAAAAAAAGAAATCAAACATCCGTGATTCCTTCGGGAAAA
>NW_023642234.1:5000-9971 GCF_015228065.2 Penaeus monodon | reverse complement strand
TTTCCCTGGATCAATGGCCGGGGGACCCCGAAATTGTACAATGTGTACACCCGGCCACACTGTAGTAGCTTAGACATCAGCCAGGTATGTGCTTCCGCAGCACACGCCGAGTGTCATAGGGGAACCTTCAATGCACACCACCCCATCCTGGCTCCGCAGGGCACCGGATGCGGCTGGCCGTCACATAGCCACGTGCTTGAGACATTCCCCGGAGATCGCTCTCCTCAACAGCCAGGAGCCAACGCATGTGAGAGGAGGGGTCCTAGACCTCACCCTGGCCACTGCGACTCTGGTGGAGAGGATTGGCTGGCGTGTCGATGGAGACCGTCACTAGTGACCATTATGGCACTATAACAACCTCATGGATAGTGGCCCAGCCGAAATACCACGACCGAATCCAAGATGGAAAACAGACAAGGCCAACTGGCAGGCGTTCCAGAGCGCCTTGGCCCGCTGTCTGAGAAGCAATGAACCCACACAGAGCGAAAATGTGGAAGTGCTACAAGCCAGACTTGAATATGCCATTGATGAGGCAGCCTCCAATGACCATACCCAAACTCGGCCTGGGTCCAGGAGTCACAAGGACGCCTGGTACTTCAATGACGAGATTAGGGAGGTCAACCACAGGGTAAATATGTGCCGAAAACATTTCCGAAGGCAAAGAACCCCCGACAACCTAGCCCTCCTAAGGGAGGCTGTGAGGGACGCAAGGAAAACTGCCAGCAGAGTGAGGCAGGAAAAAGTGGCTGGAATGGTGTGAGTCTTTCGATCACCGTACCACCCTCTCAAGCTATGGCAACGGGTCAAGCGAGCCACCAGCCGCTCAGCCCCGAGATGCACGCACCACGACCCCCAGGCAGAGGCCAACAGACTGGCGCAGGGTTCTCTGCGAGAACGAGTAGGACAGTCTGACAGCCGAACTGAGGGCAGACAAGAACGCCTACAACCAGACAGACTTGCTCACATCAGAGAAAGGGCAGCCGAACCCGATAACTCAGACGTTATCTTTTCTCTGAGGGAACTAAGAGATGCACATAAAGCCAGTTGCAACTCAGCCCCGGGCGACGACGGGATCTCGTACCCCATCATCTCCCGCCTGGGACTGGTAGGTGAGCTTGCATTCCTGCAACTCATCAACAAGTCCTGGGAAACTTCCACTCTACCCCAGAGCTGGAAGAGGGCTACCATAGTTCCCATCCCTAAACCAAAGGAGCCGGGGAAGTACCCCCCCATCTCTCTCCTCAGCTGTGGCCAAGACTGCCGAGAGGATGGTACTGAACCGGCTCCAATGGAAAATGGGAGCCCCACACGAACACCTCCACGGGTTCACCAGGGGCATGAGCACAGCGCACAGCATAGCCACGCTCTTGAGCACAATAAACACGGGCGCATCTGTGGCAGTATTCCTTGACCTGGAGAAGGCTTTCGAATTGGCAAGTCCTCTTGCCATTCAGGAGAGCCTGATCCAAAAGGAATTAGAGGTAAGCTCTTGGCTTGGATAGGTGACTACTTTAGGAATAGAACAGCCAGAGTCCAAATTCAAGGTCACCTATCACAGCACATGCCACTAGAAAATGGAACGCCACAGGGTGGGGTTCTCAGTCCAGCCCTTTTTAACACACTAATGTCCTGTATTCCTCAAAACATAAACCTCCCAGTGGGGTGTAGATCACTCCTATGCAGGACGACCGTGCTATCATCTCCACTGGACCACCCACTCGCCTAAAACAAGCCCAGCGTGTCTGGACTTGGTATCCGAGGAGTGTGCAGGACAGGACTAAAGATATTTTGCAGCCAAATCCAAAGCCATGGCTCGAGACAGAGAGTTCAAAGCACAAGTCTGAAAATCCAGGGGAATGGACTTGGAGGGGTTCAGGAATACCTATACCTTGGGGTAAGGATAGACGGACCCTTCTCCTTCGCAGGAGGTCCAGTACCTGCTTGACGAACAAAGCAAGACTGTCTGTCAGTGAGAGCAATGAGTGGAAGGACGCATAGGGGCCAGTACACAGAGTACTAAGCTCATTCTAAGTACATGCTGTCAGGCCCATGTAGGGACTAGCCTCGCTCGCGCTGATGGCATTAAGAGGGAAAAGATAAAGACCGATTGGAGACAGTCCAAAACGGAAGCCGCCAGGGTCATTCTGGGTGCCCAAGGTGGCGAAGGTCCTCAACCTCCTATGGAGACAAACCTCTCCCCTTGGCCTCACAAATTGATCTAACGGCAGCACAATTCTATCAAGGTCATCCAGGCTCCAGGAAAACCACAAGCCTAAGACACAAAATAGTCCAGCGCCTAGAACAAGATTAACGAGCTGGTTTGCAAACAACTCCTGGCTGCTCACACAGCCAGCGGTGCTAATACGCCGTCAGCTCAAAGAACCGCTACGGCCAAGGGCATGGATCCCCACACCCTGACCGTTGTCGAAGTCCGCCGTGGCCACAAACCCGATAGAGTTCTCGGGTCATGAGACTGGCAGAAAAAGAATGAATATTGTACGCCTAGCCTAAAGGCAGAAACCCAGAGGGTCATTGCAGCCATTCACCCTCCCCCCCCCAGGTGGAGCCGAACATATCACACGGATTGACGGTAGATCCCTTGACCCACCTGTAGGCGCGGCTTCGCAGCAAGGGATGCCACAATATCATGAGGGTAACAGACAACGGCCTCCTCGCCTTTTTGTAAAAAAACCCCCAGGGGTGGGCAGGGGGGGGGGGGGGGGGGGGGGGGGGAGGCAGTTGCTACAGGAGCACTAAGTCACGCGTCCGTGAGAGAAGGACACGTGGTCATAACACACAGACTCCAAAGGAGCCCCTCGGACTGTCTTCAGCAGCGCTCACCCACTGACAAACATCCTCTACCTCTGACAACTATCCGCACAATAGCACAAAGGATGCTTGCTAGGTAGAAGAATCATAAACTGGGTTTCCCAGCCATATAGGGATCAGAGGCAATGAGCTTGCTGACAGAAGTAGCCGAAATCGGCCGGGGGAATGCCCCAAATACCATGAATACTACACAGAGCCGAAATTTACTTAGGAGGAAGTGTACGGTGGCGGCCAACTCCTTCCTCCTGCAGCTCACAGAGAGGAACGAGATACTCCCCTCGCAGCTGGTACTCAGATGCCACAGGCTATGAAACCACCTGGCACTCTCTGAAATAAACAACAGAGGTACCGAAGTCATTCTGCACAGAAGCGCCTAGGTACCACCTGTGCATGGCAAGATTATACAAACCATAGAACGTGAAGAGAGGTGTGCATGCATTGCGCGAGCCAAACGCCACACTGGTACACTACTTGGAGAATTGCGTGCACACGCAATTTCCTAAGACAAACCCCACAGAACAACGGCCGGTCGTGCTGGTAAAGAGGATTATGCGAGATGGCTTACACCACGGCTACAGGAGCGCCTGCTGGGGCAATCCCACCGCCAACGGTAAGCACCGAGTGTCAGACCAACAAATGAGACAGCCATAAAAAGCTGACACAGGCCAGGCCATAAGTGAATGGCCCGGGCGAAGCCAGAATCGCAAATCTCAAGCAAGCAAGCAACATTCTATAATCGAAACACGAATGCACCAAACTCTCTAGGGAGCACGAAACAATACAGGGAACTTAGCTAAAACATGCACATGCAGAACAATATTATATAGTATTCAATTATCATAATATATATACATATTATTTACATATATATACAGATATATACAATATACATATATAGACACATATATACATATATGTGTATATGTATGTAATATTATATATAATATATATAATAGAGATAATAGATGTTATATATATATATATATAGATATATATATATATAATATGTATGTAACATTACAGACATACTATATAATATTTAATATATATATAGTATATTGCATATATTTACATATATGTGTGTATATATGTATATATATGTAGTATAATATATATAATATAATAATTATATATATAGTATATATATATATGTGTGTGGTGTGTGTGTGTGTGGTGTGTGTGTGTGTGTGTGTGTGTGTGGATGTGGTATACAGGGCATAAATATATGTATATCTATATACATATATATCTATATATTATACATACATCTATATATATGATATATAAATCTATACTTATTATGTATATATATATTGATGTGGTATGATGATATAGCTATGATAAGAAGGACATACGTATATATATATAGATATATATAGATAATATATATATATTATATATATAATAGATAATATAGCAAGATAGACATATAAATATATTATATATATATATATATATATATAGATATATATATACATATATATATGTGTGTGTGTGTGGGTGTGTGTGTGTGTGTGTGTATGTGTGTGTTCGTGGTGTGATGAATATATATATATATGTAAACACTATATTAGATATATACAGATAATATTTATACTATTATATACATATATATATACAGAGGTAATATATATATATATATATATTAATATATATATATATATATTATGTATGTATAATTAGCATGTATCATAATTCTCATGCTTTATCAATAAAGCACGCTGGATATTACCAGATATAGTAATAGGTTCTGAGTTACTTCTCAATAATGTTGACATTCCACAATAGTAACGTAATATGCAACAACTGTTTATTAATATTCATGTACTTATATATCATGGCATTCAAACCACCCACCATGAACGTAGTTACCGAAACGCAAACAACAACAAAGAGAGGAAACAGATGAGGAATATTTGAATTTCGCGCTAGGAAGGAATAAAAACGTGACCCTTGTGCCGCGGAAATGGTTGGATGGTAACAACTCAAGCGCTGTTTCCGCAAAATTTTGGAATTCAGGTAATGAGTCGCGTACGATTTCAATTAAGTTTGACCGTGCTGCGTAATTCTTATCGTTTCCTGCAATAACCGAAACATGTCAGAATTATTTATGTACTTTTATTTCCAATTCCAACGTGTTTT
>NW_023642233.1:32500-37500 GCF_015228065.2 Penaeus monodon | reverse complement strand
TATATTATATATATATATATATATATATATATATATATATATATATATATATATATATATATTTATTATAATTATATATGATATATATATATATATATATATATATATATATATATATAATATATATATATATGAAAAGAAAAATAGCCATAATAGGAAATGAAACAATATTGTTTCATTTCTATGTGGTTGTTTCACTTTTCATCTTTGTGTACACGTTATTGTACTTGTGTTGTATACACACACACATATATATTTATTTGTTTATATATATATATATAGATATATATATATATATATATTTATATATATATATATATATATATATATATATTACATATATATATTTATATATACACACACACACACACACACACACACACACACACACACACACACACACACACACACACACACACACACACACACACCACACTCTTACCATTTCCATTAATTTTACCATCATCATTCTTGATATTACTAGTTACCTTGTGACCGTAATTCTCCTCTGCATACTGAGCGTCCAAGAAAGTAGTGTGAATAGTGATGTGTCGACCAGGAACTCCGCACTGACCAGGCTGCAAGTTTTAAGGTGTAAATTCATAATTTTCCGAAGTTTGGATAATGGAAAATGTATGTTAATATGTACATCGGAGTAGCAAAAAAATGGTTAGTAATGGCATGAAGAGCAAAACAATACGATTATATAAATGTAGAGTTTCTGGCTGTCGATATTCAGTGTTGCCGTGCGTTTCCGTAGAGCTTCTTGAGTTGATTTTAACACTTTTCTTTTGTTATCTTATGTATTATTGCATTATAGTTACTGTATATAATCCCGTTTTACCCATAATTTCCTTGATATACTCACGTCCTTCCCAAATATTGGGACTTATCAAATCAAGATTGTTGGCTGAATATGGAATTCCGCCAACCAAAATGGTATACGTCAGTAGTCTAACCTATAATCGTCATTGATTATCGTCTAATAAACTCGCGAACGCGAAATACATTTTTAGAAAGAATTACCTTCCTAATTCCCTTACACTTACACGTGTACGATAAAGGTACATGTATCCGTTTTTAATGGTATACGTGTATATGCAAACAAATATGTACATCTATATACAAGTGTACTCTTGAAATGACAAACATACACGCACAAAAATACACATACTCATGATGTGCAGCTTTTTTCCCCTTCTGATAACAATATTGACAATAATGATAATACTAATAATATAATGATAAGTAAGAAGATGATAATGATGATAATCACAACACCAACAACAATAACAATTCCCCCAACGATGCCCTCAAATGGCAACACAACAGCATTCAGCCAAAGGGTCCAAACGCACCTGCAGTGTATTTGGTGTATGAAGCATGTAATTCCCTCTGTAATCCCTCTGGGGTCCTCGAGGCGGATGTCGGCGGAGCTCACGAGACGTCCTCTGCAGGTTCCCCAGCAGGTCTTCCGGAACGTCCCATGTCTGTGGGATGACCACCTTGACGGAGCCCAAGGAGAATTGCCGTCGGTGGCGGCGTGGAGGGAATTGGAGGTCGCTTCCAGCAGGATCTGTGGGAGGGTGGTCGTGGTTTAGGGGGGGCCGGTGGGGGAGGGAGGGGAGGGAGGGAGAGATGGAGGAAGGAGAATGGAGGGTTAGAGGGAGGGCGGGGAAAGAAGGAGGGAGGGAGGAGAAATAGGGAGAGAGGGAGGATGGTGGTGGTGGTTAAGGATGAAAGAGGGAGGGAAGGAGGGAAAGAGGTAAGGAGGAAGGGGAAAAGAGTGAGGGTGGAGGGGAAAGAAGTAGGGATGGAGGATGGAAGTGGAAATGCGGAGAAAGTGGGGGACGGAAAGAGAATGAGAGAGGAAGGGGAGTGATGGAGGAAGAAAGAGGGAACCCATGCTCCTCCCATGGGAGGAAGGGGAATGAGGGAGAGAGTAAGAGGAAGGGGAAAGAGAGAAAGAGTTGGTGAGGGAGGGCAGGAAGGGATATAGGGAGAGAGGGCAGGTGGTGGTGGTGGTTTGGGATGTGGAAGGGAAAAAGGGGAAAGGAGGAAAGTGGAGAGAACGAGGGAAGAAGAGTGGATGATAGAGGAAGAAAAAAGGGAGGGAGGCTGCGTGAAAGGAAAGGGGGAGAGAGGCATAAAAGGGAGAGGGGAGGAGGAGCAGGAGAGAGAAGAGAGAGAGAGGAGAGAGATGAGAAGAGAGAGAGAGAGAAGAGAGAGAAAGAGAAGAGAGAGAAGAGAGGAGAGGAGAGAGGAAAGAGAGAGAGAGACGGAAAGACAGACAGAAATGAAGATTAGAAAAGCGAGGTAAAAAGAGATGCCAAAGGATGAGAGAAAGTATCAGCTAAATGAAATGAATAAATAAATGAAATATACTATATACGTCATACTGCCCTTAAAAATCCCGATCCTTAAAAACGAGATATCAAGAGTATTGACATATCATAATAATCAAAAGGAGATTATGGTAGATACTGAAGATTCAAGTGTCACACAGCCATTTATACAATGCGTATGGTTGATATGAATCATTACTTAAGTATGTATGTAAATCTTCCAGGATTAGATGGCTTATACAATACTGCTATCGTGGTTATAACCATTTATTAGTATTAAGTTTACAGTCTTCATGTCTACAGGAATATTTAAGAACGTTAACAAATTAATAGACAGAGAAATAAATAAATGACAGAATGAATAGATATATTGATAGGATAATCAAATAAATAAAACTATTTGATCAGCTGATTAATAACGATGCACAAGAATTTCAAGGCAACTCGGTAGATTATTATTTTATTATATATCTGTCATCTGCCTCCATACATATATCTAAAACATTCTCACCCCTTCTAATTTTCCTTTCTCTAAATCTAAATCAACCGCGTCTAACACAGTTAAATTCTGAATTATTTAAATCACCTTCCTCTAATTTTTTCACTGTCTAATCTATCCAGTATTTCTAAACCATGAAATTCTAAACCAGCCTCCTGTCAAACCAAAGTCAAATTGAAAACGATATATCTATTTCTAATATATATGTACACACACACACACACACACACACACACACACACACATATATATATATGTATATATATAGGCCGCGGTGGCCGAGTGGTTAGAGCATCGGACTCAAGACTGGCACGACGGCAATCTGAGTTCGAGGGTTCGAGTCACGGCCGGCGCGTTGTTCCCTTGGGCAATGAAACTTCACCTCGATTGCCTACCTAGCCACTGGGTGGGCAAGCCAGCCCAAGTCAGTGCTGGTCCCAAGCCCGGATAAAATAGAGAGAAGATTACCTAAAAGGTAACACCGGCACTCTCCGGGAAAGGAAACTGGGGACCCTACCACGTACTCACTCCAAGAGCATCACAATATGAAAAATACAATTAAGTATCATGCTGTGACCACGGCGACTCAAACATGAACCTACCGTAAAAAAAACAAAAAAAAAAATATATATATATAATATATATATATATATCTATACTATATATATATATATATATATAAACATATATATGTATATATATGTATATATATGTATATATATATAATATTATATATATATATATATAATCTATATATATATAATTTATCTAACGTCTTCTTTAGATAGATACAGTAAATACTTTAGCATAAACGTACACGATACAGAGATTCCATAATATCCTAAAATATCTTCTAAATCTAAAAGTCAAAATTTAATCTTTTGAACTTTCTAATCAGTAGTATAACGAACATTCAGCAATCAGTATTATGCAGTAGCTTCACCAGTCAGTATAACTACCTTTACAGTCATTAGTAGTATGTATGTAGTATTATGACTACATTTACCGTCAGCAGTAGACTAATATGGTTAATACTAGCATAATTACCTTCACCAGTCAGTGCCATGATTTATTAAATAATCAGCAGCCGAAACGTTATTTTCACCAATCAGTACCATGACTTCATCACTAATCAACAAAGTGACATACATTCACCAATTAGTACCATGACTTCATTCACAAATCTGAAGGTGACGTAACCTTCATCAATCAGTGGAAATGATTTATTAAACTAAGCACCGGGACGTACCCTCCCAATCAGTAATATGAAGTCTTTCACTAATCGGTAGTGTAACGTACCTTCACCAGTCATTATCATTACGTACCTTAACCTTATTTTTCAGCTGTTTATCGTGAGGACGGAGTCCCCATACTTGGGTCACAGCCAACACTACATCCTCATAACGCCCATCTTGCAGCCTCATGCCCAAACGCCATTTGGCACAGCCCGCCCAGACGGCCAGGTACGTCACACCCCACGCTATTTCTGAGGAAAAGATAAAGTGAGAGGGCGGTCAGTTATAGGCGTTGGATAATGGGTCAGTGTGAACGGGAGGAGGTCGAGACAATAAACAAACACTAAAAAATTTAGTTTGATTCCATTTCTTACAATAGATGTTCTTGGGATGTCATACTGTCTGTACATTTTGCTTAAAATATCCCTGTGTGCTATTGAAAACCGCGCCCTCGATCAAGCGAGGGGTGGCCACCTGGCGAATGACGAGGCACGTTGCTCGCGTGATCGTGGCGTGGCGAATAGCCCAAACGGCCATCCACTCGTGCGATCATCGCTTGTTACCGGGGGTCGAGCAAATAGCGACCAAGCGGTTAAGTATAAGGAATGGCCGGGATCACCATTCACTGGCGGCGAGGGATTTGAACGCAGGTCAGCAATATTTCTAAACGAGATCGCTACCGCTGCACCACACAACTTACAGATGAGGAACGAAAGAGGGTCAAAATGGAACGGAAATTATACATCGGCAAGGAACAAAAAGAACATTTTTGGAACGAAAACAATAATGGGGGAAAAACTTACAGTCGAATGAAAAAGGTCACTTGGAACCGACATTGTCACACTGTAACGGAAAAAGGTCCTATTCGGACAAACAAGGTCACACAAGAACAGAGTAAAAAGAGAGAGAGAAGAGAGAAGA
>NW_023642233.1:25000-27500 GCF_015228065.2 Penaeus monodon | reverse complement strand
TGCCAGCAGTATCACTGAACTACAACAACTATTAGATAAAGTTAGAGAAGCAAGCGAAAAGGCTGGTTTGTTTCTTAATGCCAGGAAAACTAAGATCATGAAGATTCGAAGATAATCGGCAGTGAACGATGATGAGCATGTTACAATCAATGGAGTGGTTGTGGAAAATGTGAAAGAGTTCACTTATCTTGGAGCTGTTTTAACTAATACATATGATGATTCACCGGAGATAAAAAGAATTGCCATTGCCAAAAACGCCACAGTTGCTCTCCATAGCATACGGACAAAACTGAGGTTATTGAACTCATTAGTTTTCCCAATTGCGTCATATGGTTCTGAGTGTTGGGTGCTGAAGAAGATAGACAAGAAAAAGGTCAATAGTTTTGAAATGTGGTGTTCCAGACAAATTCTACGTATTAAATGGACGGAAAAGAAAACGAATGATGAAGTGCTGAGAAAAGTAAATTGTAAAGACCGGCTGTTGGACATCTTGAACAAAAGGAAACTAAAGTTTATTGGTCATGTGATGAGAAGTAAAATTATTGAAAAAGACTTGCTGACAGGGATGGTGATAGGAAACAGAGGAAGAGGCAAACTGAAGACAAGACTGAGCGACAACATCAAAGATATTTGCGGGCTGTCGATGGTACAAGTGGAAAGAAAAGCGTAAGATCGAGTTGAGTGGCGAAGGATGGTGGAGAGGTCCACGGCTGCTCAAACTGAGCATACCGTTATTGATTGATACCTCTTACAGCGGTGTGGTCACAAGAAAATTACCTGAAAACTAATTCAAGAAACGCCAAGAGCCTGGAAGAAGTGTTAAAACTTTTAGAAACCAATACAAAAGAAATTCTTGCAACGGGATTTTAGTAGCAAAGTTGACAGGGAAAGTTTCGATCCCAGAGATCAAATTAGCGCCATCAAAGACAATAGAACTGTTTATACTAAGGAGGAGGAAATATGTGAAATTTTCAGACAATGTTTGTTCAGGACCCATACTTTGAAATGGCAAATAACCGTATAAATGTAAATCGGGAAAATCAAAAAATATCACTTCTAATAAAAGAATGAAATAAAAAGACCTATTAGAGGGTCATACAAGACTAAAGCAGTGGGACCAGAGGAGAAGAAAAGTACTCCTTTATTGTTAATAGGAAAAAAACAAGAAAAAAAAAAAAAATACTAAAAGCTTTGGAAACCAGCGAAGAACGGCAACAAACAAAAACCCTCTAAATTAGCCCATTTAGTTAACCAGGGTAGTATAAAAAGCTGGTTAGAAAGGAAAATTTAGGAAACAGTGGGTTGAAGTACTTGAAAAAACATGTTTGATTTAGGGAAGGAAGATTCTGAAATATTACAAGGAAGAGACCTCTGGGTAGATCGTGTTGACTTTAAGAAAAATTTTGATAAGGTGTCTCATAAATTACTAGGGAAAATAGCAAACCTAGGTGGAAGAAAGGTAAACTCCTCGAATAAAAGACAGATGAGCACCGTAATTTAGAGGGAAGCACTCTACAAGGCGACGAGTAACTAGCGGAGTACCTCAAGGATGGGTCTTGGCCCCGATTTAAGTTTACTATTATCGAATATGTTTGCAGACGCCGTGAAAAAAGATAGTAGACGACGTGGGCGTTCAATGCCCCCAAAAAGTAATATCGAGATCTTATTCAGTGGAATTGTACTTGGAAAATGGAATTCAAGACAAATAAATGTTATTTAGTCAGGTTTGGAGAAAATTAAAATCATCCGCTTATACCAGTAACAAATTAGGAGACGCAAGTATTAAACACAACAAATACGGAAAAAAGACATCAAATTCATAAACCAGGACACTAATCCAAATGACAAGTCCATAAAAGATAGAAAAGCAGAAAATAGACTTACTACTTTGGAAGTAAGAAGGAAAGGAGTGACATGATTATATGCTGAACTGCGAAAAATTTAGAAAAAAGATGAATTTATTTTTTTGAATACAAGGGACGAGAAGAAAAGGTAAAAAAGTTGAAAGTAAAAAGAGGGGGTTTAGAAGTCAATTAGATAGTTTCCCAAAAACAGTACTATTGAAACATGGAAACAATCTTCGAAAAAAACATTGTTTGTGACACAAAATAAGCATCAATTCAGCAAGTTAAAAAATATGACAGACGAGCCCATCTGAGTTTTAGCTCTTCTCACGTAGTGAGACAACCAGGTAAGAAACACCACACGCGCATAAATACAGGTCTAGTTATCTTAAAACGGAGTGTCAAGAGAAGGGAGATCTAGTTCTTCTAGAATGCTTTTCTGGGTGAAGTTTTCTTAAATGTCTTTCCCTGCCTTGTGTTGGAGGTGTTTCTCTTTTGCCATTGCTATAATATTGATTATTGCCCTAGTTCGTAGGAAGGAATGTGGTGCCATTTCTACGAAGAAAGTTGAAGCAAGGGGGACTTAATTAAGAATACTTTTTCGTCACAAAGGAGGGGGGACGATGCCTTTTTTAGGAGACCTAATTTGATACTTG
>NW_023642233.1:20000-22500 GCF_015228065.2 Penaeus monodon | reverse complement strand
ATGTAATGATGATGATGAGGGGATGATGATGATGATGATGGTGATGATGATGATGATGATGATGATGATGATGATGATGTGATGGGATGATGATGGGTGATGATGATGATGATGATGACGATGGTGATGATAATAACAAATAATAATAATAATAAAAATAATAGTATAATATAATAATAATGATTCATAATAATAATAGTAATAATAATAATAATAATAATAATAATAATGGATAATAATGATTATGGTAATAATGCTACTAATAATAAGATTATAATGATAATAACAAAGTTATTTATGATGATAATAAGATAATAATTATGATATTGATAGTGATAATATGATGATGGTGATGATAAAAAATGATGATAACAATTGTGATAATAGTAATAATAGTAATAATAATAATAATAAAAAATAATAATAATAATAATAGTAAAAAAGTAATAATAATAATAATAAAATAATAATAATAAAAATATATATTATTATTATTATTAATAATAATAATATAATAATAGTAATAATAATAATAATAATGACTAAGATTTAAAGATGATGATGGTGATAACAAAAAAATAGTAATGGTAATAGCAATAATAATAATCTAATAGTAATAATAAAAAAAATAACAATAATAATAATGATAATAATAACAAAAATAATAATATAATGATAATAATGAAAATGATAGTAGCAAAGTAATGATAGTTATCATTATCTTTATTATCAGTAATATAATAACAACAATAATAATAAAAAAAAAACAATAGTAATGATGAGGGTGATTTATAACAACAATAATAATAATAATAATAATAATAATAATAATAATAATAAAAATGATGATAATAATAATAATAATGATAAAAATAATAATAGTAATAATAATAATAATAATAATAATAATAATAATAATATAATAACAACAATATTAGTAATAGCAAGAAGAAAATAGATAATGATGGTAATAATAACAACGAAATAAAAAAATAAAAGCAATAATGATAATAATGATGATGATGGTGGATGATCATAATAACATATTATTATTAATGATAATAAGGATGATAAATAATAATGACAATAATAATAATAACAACAATGATAATGATAATAAATATGATAATAGTAATAAAATGATGATACTAGTAAAAATTATAATAATAATGATGACAAAAATAATCATACAGGGTAACGATTGCGTAATAGTTGTAGTGGATTCTTTGAAAAGGGGAAAGCGTAGGGGGTGCCCAGCGCCCTCTGCCTTGTCCCCCCTCCCCCACGCAGGCGATCCACTTCTCGCGATCCACTCCCGAAACCCGACCTTGTGATCTCGACTATTTAAGTCTCGGGATCCGGAACCGAGACGTCAACGCCAGGGGCACTCCAAACACGCAGCAGCAACTCAGGCCAGCCGATGGGGAGCTTCTCCGGTCAGCACCCCGCCCTACCAGCCGGCACTCACACCCACTCAGCTGCTTCCGAAAGAGACAAGACCAGTTCAAGTAGTAGATGCACCTATCTACTACAAGAGGAGGGTTGAAGTACCTCTTAGTTCCACGGATCCCGCTACCAAACAATATAGATAAATAAATATAGATAAATAAATATAGATAGATAAATAAATAAATAAAAAAATGGTAAATTAATATATAAATAAAAATAATCAAACAAAATTAGACTGAAAATAGATAAATAAGTTGCATGACTGTAGGGTGAAACGGTCGAAGTTGTCATCGAAATCTCGTAGATTGTGAAAAACGCATTTTACGAATTACTCCTGCAATAACAAGCTGATTTTTACTTGTGTTAAAGATAACCAAGACTTTTCAAACTTTCTCAGATGATTCATGATTCAACAGCTGGTCTCCAATCCTCCATCGTTCAAATAAATTTATTTTGCAGTTGCATTTAAAATATAAATATATATATTATATAATATATATATATATATATAGATATATATATATATATATATTATATTATATATGTTTTATATATTTATATATTATATATTTTTTTTTTTTTTTTTTTTACAGAATAACGAAATGTTTGAGTTATTACGATCCTGAAATAGATAGATGTAAAAAATTAAAATAAAGTAAATAAGTAATGTATAGGATAATTTTTTAAACGAAAAAATTTTATTTACATGCATAATAATTCCATTGAGCTTTTTTGCTTTCTGCTTTAATAACACTGCAGTTGCAAAGGAAATGCCAACAATTTCAACAGTAACCCCGTAATTTTCATCTTAAGAAAATATCAAAGAAAAAACACACAATTCATTTTCGTCAGAACCTTCCGTGTAGATAAAAAAAAATGTATAATTACGCTGATGTAAGACGACAAACTCAGAGCCAAAAAATGGGTTTTCTTGTCTGATACGAAAAAACAAAGAATAGCGCAAAGGTGGAGAAAATAGTCGCATTCTTTCATATTTATACGAGCAAAAGAAAAAAGTGTAGAGCGAGCCTTTTGTATAGTAGAGTCAAAT